>NW_026123805.1:300000-440214 GCF_025177605.1 Cucumis melo
GATCGAAAGACTTATGACCAATACGGAGCAAAGGGAAGAAACCGTCGGGGGACCGCTTTTTACCCCAGGACGAGAAAACTGAGTCTGGGGCATTCCCGCTCGCGTTTTCTTGGGACGAGCACCGGAAGTCCTCGAGCTCAGCCCGTTTCCTTCGCTGCAAGTGCATTTCCAGTGGTTTCTGACACCGGACGAGCGTTCGCCACTCGTTGGAAGCTTCGGCCATCTTTTGGACCGTTTTGGGTCGCACCACAGTTCTCCCTCCAACGAGCTCGCTTCCCGACCTATACCTCCGGAAAACGTGTCAGGGAGCATGCCAGGAGTGTGGGTTGAAGTCCTCGGAGCACGAGACCCGAAGATCGAAAGACTTATGACCAATACGGAGCAAAGGGAAGAAACCGTCGGGGGACCGCTTTTTACCCCAGGACGAGAAAACTGAGTCCGGGGCATTCCCGCTCGCGTTTTCTTGGGACGAGCACCGGAAGTCCTCGAGCTCAGCCCGTTTCCTTCGCTGCAAATGCATTTCCAGTGGTTTCTGACACCGGACGAGCGTTCGCCACTCGTTGGAAGCTTCGGCCATCTTTTGGACCGTTTTCGGTCGCACCACAGTTCTCCCTCCAACGAGCTCGCTTCCCGACCTATACCTCCGGAAAACGTGTCAGGGAGCATGCCAGGAGTGTGGGTTGAAGTCCTCGGAGCACGAGACCCGAAGATCGAAAGACTTATGACCAATACGGAGCAAAGGGAAGAAACCGTCGGGGGACCGCTTTTTATCCCAGGACGAGAAAACTGAGTCCAGGGCATTCCCGCTCGCGTTTTCTTGGGACGAGCACCGGAAGTCCTCGAGCTCAGCCCGTTTCCTTCGCTGCAAGTGCATTTCCAGTGGTTTCTGACACCGGACGAGCGTTCGCCACTCGTTGGAAGCTTCGGCCATCTTTTGGACCGTTTTGGGTCGCACCACAGTTCTCCCTCCAACGAGCTCGCTTCCCGACCTATACCTCCGGAAAACGTGTCAGGGAGCATGCCAGGAGTGTGGGTTGAAGTCCTCAGAGCACGAGACCCGAAGATCGAAAGACTTATGACCAATACGGAGCAAAGGGAAGAAACCGTCGGGGGACCGCTTTTTACCCCAGGACGAGAAAACTGAGTCCGGGGTATTCCCGCTCGCGTTTTCTTGGGACGAGCACCGGAAGTCCTCGAGCTCACCCCGTTTCCTTCGCTGCAAGTGCATTTCCAGTGGTTTCTGACACCGGACGAGCGTTCGCCACTCGTTGGAAGCTTCGGCCATCTTTTGGACCGTTTTTGGTCGCACCACAGTTCTCCCTCCAACGAGCTCGCTTCCCGACCTATACCTCCGGAAAACGTGTCAGGGAGCATGCCAGGAGTGTGGGTTGAAGTCCTCGGAGCACGAGACCCGAAGATCGAAAGACTTATGACCAATACGGAGCAAAGGGAAGAAACCGTCGGGGGACCGCTTTTTACCCCAGGACGAGAAAACTGAGTCCGGGGCATTCCCGCTCGCGTTTTCTTGGGACGAGCACCGGAAGTCCTCGAGCTCAGCCCGTTTCCTTCGCTGCAAATGCATTTCCAGTGGTTTCTGACACCGGACGAGCGTTCGCCACTCGTTGGAAGCTTCGGCCATCTTTTGGACCGTTTTCGGTCGCACCACAGTTCTCCCTCCAACGAGCTCGCTTCCCGACCTATACCTCCGGAAAACGTGTCAGGGAGCATGCCAGGAGTGTGGGTTGAAGTCCTCGGAGCACGAGACCCGAAGATCGAAAGACTTATGACCAATACGGAGCAAAGGGAAGAAACCGTCGGGGGACCGCTTTTTATCCCAGGACGAGAAAACTGAGTCCAGGGCATTCCCGCTCGCGTTTTCTTGGGACGAGCACCGGAAGTCCTCGAGCTCAGCCCGTTTCCTTCGCTGCAAGTGCATTTCCAGTGGTTTCTGACACCGGACGAGCGTTCGCCACTCGTTGGAAGCTTCGGCCATCTTTTGGACCGTTTTGGGTCGCACCACAGTTCTCCCTCCAACGAGCTCGCTTCCCGACCTATACCTCCGGAAAACGTGTCAGGGAGCATGCCAGGAGTGTGGGTTGAAGTCCTCAGAGCACGAGACCCGAAGATCGAAAGACTTATGACCAATACGGAGCAAAGGGAAGAAACCGTCGGGGGACCGCTTTTTACCCCAGGACGAGAAAACTGAGTCCGGGGTATTCCCGCTCGCGTTTTCTTGGGACGAGCACCGGAAGTCCTCGAGCTCACCCCGTTTCCTTCGCTGCAAGTGCATTTCCAGTGGTTTCTGACACCGGACGAGCGTTCGCCACTCGTTGGAAGCTTCGGCCATCTTTTGGACCGTTTTTGGTCGCACCACAGTTCTCCCTCCAACGAGCTCGCTTCCCGACCTATACCTCCGGAAAACGTGTCAGGGAGCATGCCAGGAGTGTGGGTTGAAGTCCTCGGAGCACGAGACCCGAAGATCGAAAGACTTATGACCAATACGGAGCAAAGGGAAGAAACCGTCGGGGGACCGCTTTTTACCCCAGGACGAGAAAACTGAGTCCGGGGCATTCCCGCTCGCGTTTTCTTGGGACGAGCACCGGAAGTCCTCGAGCTCAGCCCGTTTCCTTCGCTGCAAGTGCATTTCCAGTGGTTTCTGACACCGGACGAGCGTTCGCCACTCGTTGGAAGCTTCGGCCATCTTTTGGACCGTTTTGGGTCGCACCACAGTTCTCCCTCCAACGAGCTCGCTTCCCGACCTATACCTCCGGAAAACGTGTCAGGGAGCATGCCAGGAGTGTGGGTTGAAGTCCTCGGAGCACGAGACCCGAAGATCGAAAGACTTATGACCAATACGGAGCAAAGGGAAGAAACCGTCGGGGGACCGCTTTTTAACCCAGGACGAGAAAACTGAGTCCGGGGCATTCCCGCTCGCGTTTTCTTGGGACGAGCACCGGAAGTCCTCGAGCTCAGCCCGTTTCCTTCGCTGCAAGTGCATTTCCAGTGGTTTCTTACACCGGACGAGCGTTCGCCACTCGTTGGAAGCTTCGGCCATCTTTTGGACCGTTTTGGGTCGCACCACAGTTCTCCCTCCAACGAGCTCGCTTCCCGACCTATACCTCTGGAAAACGTGTCAGGGAGCATGCCAGGAGTGTGGGTTGAAGTCCTCGGAGCACGAGACCCGAAGATCGAAAGACTTATGACCAATACGGAGCAAAGGGAAGAAACCGTCGGGGGACCGCCTTTTACCCCAGGACGAGAAAACTGAGTCCGGGGCATTCCCGCTCGCGTTTTCTTGGGACGAGCACCGGAAGTCCTCGAGCTCAGCCCGTTTCCTTCGCTGCAAGTGCATTTCCAGTGGTTTCTGACACTGGACGAGCGTTCGCCACTCGTTGGAAGCTTCGGCCATCTTTTGGACCGTTTTGGGTCGCACCACAGTTCTCCCTCCAACGAGCTCGCTTCCCGACCTATACCTCCGGAAAACGTGTCAGGGAGCATGCCAGGAGTGTGGGTTGAAGTCCTCGGAGCACGAGACCCGAAGATCGAAAGACTTATGACCAATACGGAGCAAAGGGAAGAAACCGTCGGGGGACCGCCTTTTACCCCAGGACGAGAAAACTGAGTCCGGGGCATTCCCGCTCGCGTTTTCTTGGGACGAGCACCGGAAGTCCTCGAGCTCAGCCCGTTTCCTTCGCTGCAAGTGCATTTCCAGTGGTTTCTGACACCGGACGAGCGTTCGCCACTCGTTGGAAGCTTCGGCCATCTTTTGGACCGTTTTGGGTCGCACCACAGTTCTCCCTCCAACGAGCTCGCTTCCCGACCTATACCTCCGGAAAACGTGTCAGGGAGCATGCCAGGAGTGTGGGTTGAAGTCCTCGGAGCACGAGACCCGAAGATCGAAAGACTTATGACCAATACGGAGCAAAGGGAAGAAACCGTCGGGGGACCGCCTTTTACCCCAGGACGAGAAAACTGAGTCCGGGGCATTCCCGCTCGCGTTTTCTTGGGACGAGCACCGGAAGTCCTCGAGCTCAGCCCGTTTCCTTCGCTGCAAGTGCATTTCTAGTGGTTTCTGACACCGGACGAGCGTTCGCCACTCGTTGGAAGCTTCGGCCATCTTTTGGACCGTTTTGGGTCGCACCACAGTTCTCCCTCCAACGAGCTCGCTTCCCGACCTATACCTCCGGAAAACGTGTCAGGGAGCATGCCAGGAGTGTGGGTTGAAGTCCTCGGAGCACGAGACCCGAAGATCGAAAGACTTATGACCAATACGGAGCAAAGGGAAGAAACCGTCGGGGGACCGCCTTTTACCCCAGGACGAGAAAACTGAGTCCGGGGCATTCCCGCTCGCGTTTTCTTGGGACGAGCACCGGAAGTCCTCGAGCTCAGCCCGTTTCCTTCGCTGCAAGTGCATTTCCAGTGGTTTCTGACACCGGACGAGCGTTCGCCACTCGTTGGAAGCTTCGGCCATCTTTTTGACCGTTTTGGGTCGCACCACAGTTCTCCCTCCAACGAGCTCGCTTCCCGACCTATACCTCCGGAAAACGTGTCAGGGAGCATGCCAGGAGTGTGGGTTGAAGTCCTCGGAGCACGAGACCCGAAGATCGAAAGACTTATGACCAATACGGAGCAAAGGGAAGAAACCGTCGGGGGACTGCTTTTTACCCCAGGACGAGAAAACTGAGTCCGGGGCATTCCCGCTCGCGTTTTCTTGGGACGAGCACCGGAAGTCCTCGAGCTCAGCCCGTTTCCTTCGCTGCAAGTGCATTTCCAGTGGTTTCTGACACCGGACGAGCGTTCGCCACTCGTTGGAAGCTTCGGCCATCTTTTGGACCGTTTTGGGTCGCACCACAGTTCTCCCTCCAACGAGCTCGCTTCCCGACCTATACCTCCGGAAAACGTGTCAGGGAGCATGCCAGGAGTGTGGGTTGAAGTCCTCGGAGCACGAGACCCGAAGATCGAAAGACTTATGACCAATACGGAGCAAAGGGAAGAAACCGTCGGGGGACCGCTTTTTACCCCAGGACGAGAAAACTGAGTCCGGGGCATTCCCGCTCGCGTTTTCTTGGGACGAGCACCGGAAGTCCTCGAGCTCAGCCCGTTTCCTTCGCTGCAAGTGCATTTCCAGTGGTTTCTGACACCGGACGAGCGTTCGCCACTCGTTGGAAGCTTCGGCCATCTTTTGGACCGTTTTGGGTCGCACCACAGTTCTCCCTCCAACGAGCTCGCTTCCCGACCTATACCTCCGGAAAACGTGTCAGGGAGCATGCCAGGAGTGTGGGTTGAAGTCCTCGGAGCACGAGACCCGAAGATCGAAAGACTTATGACCAATACGGAGCAAAGGGAAGAAACCGTCGGGGGACCGCTTTTTACCCCAGGACAAGAAAACTGAGTCCGGGGCATTCCCGCTCGCGTTTTCTTGGGACGAGCACCGGAAGTCCTCGAGCTCAGCCCGTTTCCTTCGCTGCAAGTGCATTTCCAGTGGTTTCTGACACCGGACGAGCGTTCGCCACTCGTTGGAAGCTTCGGCCATCTTTTGGACCGTTTTGGGTCGCACCACAGTTCTCCCTCCAACGAGCTCGCTTCCCGACCTATACCTCCGGAAAACGTGTCAGGGAGCATGCCAGGAGTGTGGGTTGAAGTCCTCGGAGCACGAGACCCGAAGATCGAAAGACTTATGACCAATACGGAGCAAAGGGAAGAAACCGTCGGGGGACCGCTTTTTACCCCAGGACGAGAAAACTGAGTCCGGGGCATTCCCGCTCGCGTTTTCTTGGGACGAGCACCGGAAGTCCTCGAGCTCAGCCCGTTTCCTTCGCTGCAAGTGCATTTCCAGTGGTTTCTGACACCGGACGAGCGTTCGCCACTCGTTGGAAGCTTCGGCCATCTTTTGGACCGTTTTGGGTCGCACCACAGTTCTCCCTCCAACGAGCTCGCTTCCCGACCTATACCTCCGGAAAACGTATCAGGGAGCATGCCAGGAGTGTGGGTTGAAGTCCTCGGAGCACGAGACCCGAAGATCGAAAGACTTATGACCAATACGGAGCAAAGGGAAGAAACCGTCGGGGGACCGCTTTTTACCCCAGGACGAGAAAACTGAGTCCGGGGCATTCCCGCTCGCGTTTTCTTGGGACGAGCACCGGATGTCCTCGAGCTCAGCCCGTTTCCTTCGCTGCAAGTGCATTTCCAGTGGTTTCTGACACCGGACGAGCGTTCGCCACTCGTTGGAAGCTTCGGCCATCTTTTGGACCGTTTTGGGTCGCACCACAGTTCTCCCTCCAACGAGCTCGCTTCCCGACCTATACCTCCGGAAAACGTGTCAGGGAGCATGCCAGGAGTGTGGGTTGAAGTCCTCGGAGCACGAGACCCGAAGATCGAAAGACTTATGACCAATACGGAGCAAAGGGAAGAAACCGTCGGGGGACCGCTTTTTACCCCAGGACGAGAAAACTGAGTCCGGGGCATTCCCGCTCGCGTTTTCTTGGGACGAGCACCGGAAGTCCTCGAGCTCAGCCCGTTTCCTTCGCTGCAAGTGCATTTCCAGTGGTTTCTGACACCGGACGAGCGTTCGCCACTCGTTGGAAGCTTCGGCCATCTTTTGGACCGTTTTGGGTCGCACCACAGTTCTCCCTCCAACGAGCTCGCTTCCCGACCTATACCTCCGGAAAACGTGTCAGGGAGCATGCCAGGAGTGTGGGTTGAAGTCCTCGGAGCACGAGACCCGAAGATCGAAAGACTTATGACCAATACGGAGCAAAGGGAAGAAACCGTCGGGGGACCGCTTTTTACCCCAGGACGAGAAAACTGAGTCCGGGGCATTCCCGCTCGCGTTTTCTTGGGACGAGCACCGGAAGTCCTCGAGCTCAGCCCGTTTCCTTCGCTGCAAGTGCATTTCCAGTGGTTTCTGACACCGGACGAGCGTTCGCCACTCGTTGGAAGCTTCGGCCATCTTTTGGACCGTTTTGGGTCGCACCACAGTTCTCCCTCCAACGAGCTCGCTTCCCGACCTATACCTCCGGAAAACGTGTCAGGGAGCATGCCAGGAGTGTGGGTTGAAGTCCTCGGAGCACGAGACCCGAAGATCGAAAGACTTATGACCAATACGGAGCAAAGGGAAGAAACCGTCGGGGGACCGCTTTTTACCCCAGGACGAGAAAACTGAGTCCGGGGCATTCCCGCTCGCGTTTTCTTGGGACGAGCACCGGAAGTCCTCGAGCTCAGCCCGTTTCCTTCGCTGCAAGTGCATTTCCAGTGGTTTCTGACACCGGACGAGCGTTCGCCACTCGGTGGAAGCTTCGGCCATCTTTTGGACCGTTTTGGGTCGCACCACAGTTCTCCCTCCAACGAGCTCGCTTCCCGACCTATACCTCCGGAAAACGTGTCAGGGAGCATGCCAGGAGTGTGGGTTGAAGTCCTCGGAGCACGAGACCCGAAGATCGAAAGACTTATGACCAATACGGAGCAAAGGGAAGAAACCGTCGGGGGACCGCTTTTTACCCCAGGACGAGAAAACTGAGTCCGGGGCATTCCCGCTCGCGTTTTCTTGGGACGAGCACCGGAAGTCCTCGAGCTCAGCCCGTTTCCTTCGCTGCAAGTGCATTTCCAGTGGTTTCTGACACCGGACGAGCGTCCGCCACTCGTTGGAAGCTTCGGCCATCTTTTGGACCGTTTTGGGTCGCACCTCAGTTCTCCCTCCAACGAGCTCGCTTCCCGACCTATACCTCCGGAAAACGTGTCAGGGAGCATGCCAGGAGTGTGGGTTGAAGTCCTCGGAGCACGAGACCCGAAGATCGAAAGACTTATGACCAATACGGAGCAAAGGGAAGAAACCGTCGGGGGACCGCTTTTTACCCCAGGACGAGAAAACTGAGTCCGGGGCATTCCCGCTCGCGTTTTCTTGGGACGAGCACCGGAAGTCCTCGAGCTCAGCCCGTTTCCTTCGCTGCAAGTGCATTTCCAGTGGTTTCTGACACCGGACGAGCGTTCGCCACTCGTTGGAAGCTTCGGCCATTTTTTGGACCGTTTTGGGTCGCACCACAGTTCTCCCTCCAACGAGCTCGCTTCCCGACCTATACCTCCGGAAAACGTGTCAGGGAGCATGCCAGGAGTGTGGGTTGAAGTCCTCGGAGCACGAGACCCGAAGATCGAAAGACTTATGACCAATACGGAGCAAAGGGAAGAAACCGTCGGGGGACCGCTTTTTACCCCAGGACGAGAAAACTGAGTCCGGGGCATTCCCGCTCGCGTTTTCTTGGGACGAGCACCGGAAGTCCTCGAGCTCAGCCCGTTTCCTTCGCTGCAAGTGCATTTCCAGTGGTTTCTGACACCGGACGAGCGTTCGCCACTCGTTGGAAGCTTCGGCCATCTTTTGGACCGTTTTGGGTCGCACCACAGTTCTCCCTCCAACGAGCTCGCTTCCCGACCTATACCTCCGGAAAACGTGTCAGGGAGCATGCCAGGAGTGTGGGTTGAAGTCCTCGGAGCACGAGACCCGAAGATCGAAAGACTTATGACCAATACGGAGCAAAGGGAAGAAACCGTCGGGGGACCGCTTTTTACCCCAGGACGAGAAAACTGAGTCCGGGGCATTCCCGCTCGCGTTTTCTTGGGACGAGCACCGGAAGTCCTCGAGCTCAGCCCGTTTCCTTCGCTGCAAGTGCATTTCCAGTGGTTTCTGACACCGGACGAGCGTTCGCCACTCGTTGGAAGCTTCGGCCATCTTTTGGACCGTTTTGGGTCGCACCACAGTTCTCCCTCCAACGAGCTCGCTTCCCGACCTATACCTCCGGAAAACGTGTCAGGGAGCATGCCAGGAGTGTGGGTTGAAGTCCTCGGAGCACGAGACCCGAAGATCGAAAGACTTATGACCAATACGGAGCAAAGGGAAGAAACCGTCGGGGGACCGCTTTTTACCCCAGGACGAGAAAACTGAGTCCGGGGCATTCCCGCTCGCGTTTTCTTGGGACGAGCACCGGAAGTCCTCGAGCTCAGCCCGTTTCCTTCGCTGCAAGTGCATTTCCAGTGGTTTCTGACACCGGTCGAGCGTCCGCCACTCGTTGGAAGCTTCGGCCATCTTTTGGACCGTTTTGGGTCGCACCTCAGTTCTCCCTCCAGCGAGCTCGCTTCCCGACCTATACCTCCGGAAAACGTGTCAGGGAGCATGCCAGGAGTGTGGGTTGAAGTCCTCGGAGCACGAGACCCGAAGATCGAAAGACTTATGACCAATACGGAGCAAAGGGAAGAAACCGTCGGGGGACCGCTTTTTACCCCAGGACGAGAAAACTGAGTCCGGGGCATTCCCGCTCGCGTTTTCTTGGGACGAGCACCGGAAGTCCTCGAGCTCAGCCCGTTTCCTTCGCTGCAAGTGCATTTCCAGTGGTTTCTGACACCGGACGAGCGTTCGCCACTCGTTGGAAGCTTCGGCCATCTTTTGGACCGTTTTGGGTCGCACCACAGTTCTCCCTCCAACGAGCTCGCTTCCCGACCTATACCTCCGGAAAACGTGTCAGGGAGCATGCCAGGAGTGTGGGTTGAAGTCCTCGGAGCACGAGACCCGAAGATCGAAAGACTTATGACCAATACGGAGCAAAGGGAAGAAACCGTCGGGGGACCGCTTTTTACCCCAGGACGAGAAAACTGAGTCCGGGGCATTCCCGCTCGCGTTTTCTTGGGACGAGCACCGGAAGTCCTCGAGCTCAGCCCGTTTCCTTCGCTGCAAGTGCATTTCCAGTGGTTTCTGACACCGGACGAGCGTTCGCCACTCGTTGGAAGCTTCGGCCATCTTTTGGACCGTTTTGGGTCGCACCACAGTTCTCCCTCCAACGAGCTCGCTTCCCGACCTATACCTCCGGAAAACGTGTCAGGGAGCATGCCAGGAGTGTGAATTGAAGTCCTCGGAGCACGAGACCCGAAGATCGAAAGACTTATGACCAATACGGAGCAAAGGGAAGAAACCGTCGGGGGACCGCTTTTTACCCCAGGACGAGAAAACTGAGTCCGGGGCATTCCCGCTCGCGTTTTCTTGGGACGAGCACCGGAAGTCCTCGAGCTCAGCCCGTTTCCTTCGCTGCAAGTGCATTTCCAGTGGTTTCTGACACCGGACGAGCGTTCGCCACTCGTTGGAAGCTTCGGCCATCTTTTGGACCGTTTTGGGTCGCACCACAGTTCTCCCTCCAACGAGCTCGCTTCCCGACCTATACCTCCGGAAAACGTGTCAGGGAGCATGCCAGGAGTGTGGGTTGAAGTCCTCGGAGCACGAGACCCGAAGATCGAAAGACTTATGACCAATACGGAGCAAAGGGAAGAAACCGTCGGGGGACCGCTTTTTACCCCAGGACGAGAAAACTGAGTCCGGGGCATTCCCGCTCGCGTTTTCTTGGGACGAGCACCGGAAGTCCTCGAGCTCAGCCCGTTTCCTTCGCTGCAAGTGCATTTCCAGTGGTTTCTGACACCGGACGAGCGTTCGCCACTCGTTGGAAGCTTCGGCCATCTTTTAAACCGTTTTGGGTCGCACCACAGTTCTCCCTCCAACGAGCTCGCTTCCCGACCTATACTTCCGGAAAACGTGTCAGGGAGCATGCCAGGAGTGTGGGTTGAAGTCCTCGGAGCACGAGACCCGAAGATCGAAAGACTTATGACCAATACGGAGCAAAGGGAAGAAACCGTCGGGGGACCGCTTTTTACCCCAGGACGAGAAAACTGAGTCCGGGGCATTCCCGCTCGCGTTTTCTTGGGACGAGCACCGGAAGTCCTCGAGCTCAGCCCGTTTCCTTCGCTGCAAGTGCATTTCTAGTGGTTTCTGACACCGGACGAGCGTTCGCCACTCGTTGGAAGCTTCGGCCATCTTTTGGACCGTTTTGGGTCGCACCACAGTTCTCCCTCCAACGAGCTCGCTTCCCGACCTATACCTCCGGAAAACGTGTCAGGGAGCATGCCAGGAGTGTGGGTTGAAGTCCTCGGAGCACGAGACCCGAAGATCGAAAGACTTATGACCAATACGGAGCAAAGGGAAGAAACCGTCGGGGGACCGCTTTTTACCCCAGGACGAGAAAACTGAGTCCGGGGCATTCCCGCTCGCGTTTTCTTGGGACGAGCACCGGAAGTCCTCGAGCTCAGCCCGTTTCCTTCGCTGCAAGTGCATTTCCAGTGGTTTCTGACACCGGACGAGCGTTCGCCACTCGTTGGAAGCTTCGGCCATCTTTTGGACCGTTTTGGGTCGCACCACAGTTCTCCCTCCAACGAGCTCGCTTCCCGACCTATACCTTCGGAAAACGTGTCAGGGAGAATGCCAGGAGTGTGGGTTGAAGTCCTCGGAGCACGAGACCCGAAGATCGAAAGACTTATGACCAATACGGAGCAAAGGGAAGAAACCGTCGGGGGACCGCTTTTTACCCCAGGACGAGAAAACTGAGTCCGGGGCATTCCCGCTCGCGTTTTCTTGGGACGAGCACCGGAAGTCTTCGAGCTCAGCCCGTTTCCTTCGCTGCAAGTGCATTTCCAGTGGTTTCTGACACCGGACGAGCTTTCGCCACTCGTTGGAAGCTTCGGCCATCTTTTGGACCGTTTTGGGTCGCACCACAGTTCTCCCTCCAACGAGCTCGCTTCCCGACCTATACCTCCGGAAAACGTGTCAGGGAGCATGCCAGGAGTGTGGGTTGAAGTCCTCGGAGCACGAGACCCGAAGATCGAAAGACTTATGACCAATACGGAGCAAAGGGAAGAAACCGTCGGGGGACCGCTTTTTCCCCCAGGACGAGAAAACTGAGTCCGGGGCATTCCCGCTCGCGTTTTCTTGGGACGAGCACCGGAAGTCCTCGAGCTCAGCCCGTTTCCTTCGCTGCAAGTGCATTTCCAGTGGTTTCTGACACCGGACGAGCGTTCGCCACTCGTTGGAAGCTTCGGCCATCTTTTGGACCGTTTTGGGTCGCACCACAGTTCTCCCTCCAACGAGCTCGCTTCCCGACCTATACCTCCGGAAAACGTGTCAGGGAGCATGCCAGGAGTGTGGGTTGAAGTCCTCGGAGCACGAGACCCGAAGATCGAAAGACTTATGACCAATACGGAGCAAAGGGAAGAAACCGTCGGGGGACCGCTTTTTACCCCAGGACGAGAAAACTGAGTCCGGGGCATTCCCGCTCGCGTTTTCTTGGGACGAGCACCGGAAGTCCTCGAGCTCAGCCCGTTTCCTTCGCTGCAAGTGCATTTCCAGTGGTTTCTGACACCGGACGAGCGTTCGCCACTCGTTGGAAGCTTCGGCCATCTTTTGGACCGTTTTGGGTCGCACCACAGTTCTCCCTCCAACGAGCTCGCTTCTCGACCTATACCTCCGGAAAACGTGTCAGGGAGCATGCCAGGAGTGTGGGTTGAAGTCCTCGGAGCACGAGACCCGAAGATCGAAAGACTTATGACCAATACGGAGCAAAGGGAAGAAACCGTCGGGGGACCGCTTTTTACCCCAGGACGAGAAAACTGAGTCCGGGGCATTCCCGCTCGCGTTTTCTTGGGACGAGCACCGGAAGTCCTCGAGCTCAGCCCGTTTCCTTCGCTGCAAGTGCATTTCCAGTGGTTTCTGACACCGGACGAGCGTTCGCCACTCGTTGGAAGCTTCGGCCATCTTTTGGACCGTTTTGGGTCGCACCACAGTTCTCCCTCCAACGAGCTCGCTTCCCGACCTATACCTCCGGAAAACGTGTCAGGGAGCATGCCAGGAGTGTGGGTTGAAGTCCTCGGAGCACGAGACCCAAAGATCGAAAGACTTATGACCAATACGGAGCAAAGGGAAGAAACCGTCGGGGGACCGCCTTTTACCCCAGGACGAGAAAACTGAGTCCGGGGCATTCCCGCTCGCGTTTTCTTGGGACGAGCACCGGAAGTCCTCGAGCTCAGCCCGTTTCCTTCGCTGCAAGTGCATTTCCAGTGGTTTCTGACACCGGACGAGCGTTCGCCACTCGTTGGAAGCTTCGGCCATCTTTTGGACCGTTTTGGGTCGCACCACAGTTCTCCCTCCAACGAGCTCGCTTCCCGACCTATACCTCCGGAAAACGTGTCAGGGAGCATGCCAGGAGTGTGGGTTGAAGTCCTCGGAGCACGAGACCCGAAGATCGAAAGACTTATGACCAATACGGAGCAAAGGGAAGAAACCGTCGGGGGACCGCTTTTTACCCCAGGACGAGAAAACGGAGTCCGGGGCATTCCCGCTCGCGTTTTCTTGGGACGAGCACCCGAAGTCCTCGAGCTCAGCCCGTTTCCTTCGCTGCAAGTGCGTTTCTGTTGGTTTCTGACACCGGACGAGCGTTCGCCACTCGTTGGAAGCTTCGGCCATCTTTTGGACCGTTTTGGGTCGCACCACAGTTCTCCCTCCAACGAGCTCGCTTCCCGACCTATACCTCCGGAAAACTTGTCAGGGAGCATGCCAGGAGTGTGGGTTGAAGTCCTCGGAGCACGAGACCCGAAGATCGAAAGACTTATGACCAATACGGAGCAAAGGGAAGAAACCGTCGGGGGACCGCTTTTTACCCCAGGACGAGAAAACTGAGTCCGGGGCATTCCCGCTCGCGTTTTCTTGGGACGAGCACCGGAAGTCCTCGAGCTCAGCCCGTTTCCTTCGCTGCAAGTGCATTTCCAGTGGTTTCTGACACCGGACGAGCGTTCGCCACTCGTTGGAAGCTTCGGCCATCTTTTGGACCGTTTTGGGTCGCACCACAGTTCTCCCTCCAACGAGCTCGCTTCCCGACCTATACCTCCGGAAAACGTGTCAGGGAGCATGCCAGGAGTGTGGGTTGAAGTCCTCGGAGCACGAGACCCGAAGATCGAAAGACTTATGACCAATACGGAGCAAAGGGAAGAAACCGTCGGGGGACCGCTTTTTACCCCAGAACGAGAAAACTGAGTCCGGGGCATTCCCGCTCGCGTTTTCTTGGGACGAGCACCGGAAGTCCTCGAGCTCAGCCCGTTTCCTTCGCTGCAAGTGCATTTCCAGTGGTTTCTGACACCGGACGAGCGTTCGCCACTCGTTGGAAGCTTCGGCCATCTTTTGGACCGTTTTGGGTCGCACCACAGTTCTCCCTCCAACGAGCTCGCTTCCCGACCTATACCTCCGGAAAACGTGTCAGGGAGCATGCCAGGAGTGTGGGTTGAAGTCCTCGGAGCACGAGACCCGAAGATCGAAAGACTTATGACCAATACGGAGCAAAGGGAAGAAACCGTCGGGGGACCGCTTTTTACCCCAGGACGAGAAAACTGAGTCCGGGGCATTCCCGCTCGCGTTTTCTTGGGACGAGCACCGGAAGTCCGCGAGCTCAGCCCGTTTCCTTCGCTGCAAGTGCATTTCCAGTGGTTTCTGACACCGGACGAGCGTTCGCCACTCGTTGGAAGCTTCGGCCATCTTTTGGACCGTTTTGGGTCGCACCACAGTTCTCCCTCCAACGAGCTCGCTTCCCGACCTATACCTCCGGAAAACGTGTCAGGGAGCATGCCAGGAGTGTGGGTTGAAGTCCTCGGAGCACGAGACCCGAAGATCGAAAGACTTATGACCAATACGGAGCAAAGGGAAGAAACCGTCGGGGGACCGCTTTTTATCCCAGGACGAGAAAACTGAGTCCGGGGCAGTCCCGCTCGCGTTTTCTTGGGACGAGCACCGGAAGTCCTCGAGCTCAGCCCGTTTCCTTCGCTGCAAGTGCATTTCCAGTGGTTTCTGACACCGGACGAGCGTTCGCCACTCGTTGGAAGCTTCGGCCATCTTTTGGACCGTTTTGGGTCGCACCACAGTTCTCCCTCCAACGAGCTCGCTTCCCGACCTATACCTCTGGAAAACGTGTCAGGGAGCATGCCAGGAGTGTGGGTTGAAGTCCTCGGAGCACGAGACCCGAAGATCGAAAGACTTATGACCAATACGGAGCAAAGGGAAGAAACCGTCGGGGGACCGCTTTTTACCCCAGGACGAGAAAACTGAGTCCGGGGCATTCCCGCTCGCGTTTTCTTGGGACGAGCACCGGAAGTCCTCGAGCTCAGCCCGTTTCCTTCGCTGCAAGTGCATTTCCAGTGGTTTCTGACACCGGACGAGCGTTCGCCACTCGTTGGAAGCTTCGGCCATCTTTTGGACCGTTTTGGGTCGCACCACAGTTCTCCCTCCAACGAGCTCGCTTCCCGACCTATACCTCTGGAAAACGTGTCAGGGAGCATGCCAGGAGTGTGGGTTGAAGTCCTCGGAGCACGAGACCCGAAGATCGAAAGACTTATGACCAATACGGAGCAAAGGGAAGAAACCGTCGGGGGACCGCTTTTTACCCCAGGACGAGAAAACTGAGTCCGGGGCATTCCCTCTCGCGTTTTCTTGGGACGAGCACCGGAAGTCCTCGAGCTCAGCCCGTTTCCTTCGCTGCAAGTGCATTTCCAGTGGTTTCTGACACCGGACGAGCGTTCGCCACTCGTTGGAAGCTTCGGCCATCTTTTGGACCGTTTTGGGTCGCACCACAGTTCTCCCTCCAACGAGCTCGCTTCCCGACCTATACCTCCGGAAAACGTGTCAGGGAGCATGCCAGGAGTGTGGGTTGAAGTCCTCGGAGCACGAGACCCGAAGATCGAAAGACTTATGACCAATACGGAGCAAAGGGAAGAAACCGTCGGGGGACCGCTTTTTACCCCAGGACGAGAAAACTGAGTCCGGGGCATTCCCGCTCGCGTTTTCTTGGGACGAGCACCGGAAGTCCTCGAGCTCAGCCCGTTTCCTTCGCTGCAAGTGCATTTCCAGTGGTTTCTGACACCGGACGAGCGTTCGCCACTCGTTGGAAGCTTCGGCCATCTTTTGGACCGTTTTGGGTCGCACCACAGTTCTCCCTCCAACGAGCTCGCTTCCCGACCTATACCTCCGGAAAACATGTCAGGGAGCATGCCAGGAGTGTGGGTTGAAGTCCTCGGAGCACGAGACCCGAAGATCGAAAGACTTATGACCAATACGGAGCAAAGGGAAGAAACCGTCGGGGGACCGCTTTTTACCCCAGGACGAGAAAACGGAGTCCGGGGCATTCCCGCTCGCGTTTTCTTGGGACGAGCACCCGAAGTCCTCGAGCTCAGCCCGTTTCCTTCGCTGCAAGTGCATTTCTGTTGGTTTCTGACACCGGACGAGCGTTCGCCACTCGTTGGAAGCTTCGGCCATCTTTTGGACCGTTTTGGGTCGCACCACAGTTCTCCCTCCAACGAGCTCGCTTCCCGACCTATACCTCCGGAAAACGTGTAAGGGAGCATGCCAGAAGTGTGGGTTGAAGTCCTCGGAGCCCGAGACCCGAAGATCGAAAGACTTATGACCAATACGGAGCAAAGGGAAGAAACCATCGGGGGACCGCTTTTTACCCCAGGACGAGAAAACTGAGTCCGGGGCATTCCCGCTCGCGTTTTCTTGGGACGAGCACCGGAAGTCCTCGAGCTCAGCCCGTTTCCTTCGCTGCAAGTGCATTTCCAGTGGTTTCTGACACCGGACGAGCGTTCGCCACTCGTTGGAAGCTTCGGCCATCTTTTGGACCGTTTTGGGTCGCACCACAGTTCTCCCTCCAACGAGCTCGCTTCCCGACCTATACCTCCGGAAAACGTGTCAGGGAGCATGCCAGGAGTGTGGGTTGAAGTCCTCGGAGCACGAGACCCGAAGATCGAAAGACTTATGACCAATACGGAGCAAAGGGAAGAAACCGTCGGGGGACCGCTTTTTACCCCAGGACGAGAAAACTGAGTCCGGGGCATTCCCGCTCGCGTTTTCTTGGGACGAGCACCGAAAGTCCTCGAGCTCCGCCCGTTTCCTTCGCTGCAAGTGCATTTCCAGTGGTTTCTGACACCGGACGAGCGTTCGCCACTCGTTGGAAGCTTCGGCCATCTTTTGGACCGTTTTGGGTCGCACCACAGTTCTCCCTCCAACGAGCTCGCTTCCCGACCTATACCTCCGGAAAACGTGTCAGGGAGCATGCCAGGAGTGTGGGTTGAAGTCCTCGGAGCACGAGACCCGAAGATCGAAAGACTTATGACCAATACGGAGCAAAGGGAAGAAACCGTCGGGGGACCGCTTTTTACCCCAGGACGAGAAAACTGAGTCCGGGGCATTCCCGCTCGCGTTTTCTTGGGACGAGCACCGGAAGTCCTCGAGCTCAGGACGTTTCCTTCGCTGCAAGTGCATTTCCAGTGGTTTCTGACACCGGACGAGCGTTCGCCACTCGTTGGAAGCTTCGGCCATCTTTTGGACCGTTTTGGGTCGCACCACAGTTCTCTCTCCAACGAGCTCGCTTCCCGACCTATACCTCCGGAAAACGTGTCAGGGAGCATGCCAGGAGTGTGGGTTGAAGTCCTCGGAGCACGAGACCCGAAGATCGAAAGACTTATGACCAATACGGAGCAAAGGGAAGAAACCGTCGGGGGACCGCTTTTTACCCCAGGACGGAAAAACTGAGTCCGGGGCATTCCCGCTCGCGTTTTCTTGGGACGAGCACCGAAATTCCTCGAGCTCAGCCCGTTTCCTTCGTTGCAAGTGCATTTCCAGTGGTTTCTGACACCGGACGAGCGTTCGCCACTCGTTGGAAGCTTCGGCCATCTTTTGGACCGTTTTGGGTCGCACCACAGTTCTCCCTCCAACGAGCTCGCTTCCCGACCTATACCTCCGGAAAACGTGTCAGGGAGCATGCCAGGAGTGTGGGTTGAAGTCCTCGGAGCACGAGACCCGAAGATCGGAAGACTTATGACCAATACGGAGCAAAGGCAAGAAACCGTCGGGGGACCGCTTTTTACCCCAGGACGAGAAAACTGAGTCCGGGGCATTCGCGCTCGCGTTTTCTTGGGACGAGCACTGGAAGTCCTCGAGCTCAGCCCGTTTCCTTCGCTGCAAGTGCATTTCCAGTGGTTTCTGACACCGGACGAGCGTTCGCCACTCGTTGGAAGCTTCGGCCATCTTTTGGACCGTTTTGGGTCGCACCACAGTTCTCTCTCCAACGAGCTCGCTTCCCGACCTATACCTCCGGAAAACGTGTCAGGGAGCATGCCAGGAGTGTGGGTTGAAGTCCTCGGAGCACGAGACCCGAAGATCGAAAGACTTATGACCAATACGGAGCAAAGGGAAGAAACCGTCGGGGGACCGCTTTTTACCCCAGGACGGAAAAACTGAGTCCGGGGCATTCCCGCTCGCGTTTTCTTGGGACGAGCACCGAAATTCCTCGAGCTCAGCCCGTTTCCTTCGTTGCAAGTGCATTTCCAGTGGTTTCTGACACCGGACGAGCGTTCGCCACTCGTTGGAAGCTTCGGCCATCTTTTGGACCGTTTTGGGTCGCACCACAGTTCTCCCTCCAACGAGCTCGCTTCCCGACCTATACCTCCGGAAAACGTGTCAGGGAGCATGCCAGGAGTGTGGGTTGAAGTCCTCGGAGCACGAGACCCGAAGATCGGAAGACTTATGACCAATACGGAGCAAAGGCAAGAAACCGTCGGGGGACCGCTTTTTACCCCAGGACGAGAAAACTGAGTCCGGGGCATTCGCGCTCGCGTTTTCTTGGGACGAGCACTGGAAGTCCTCGAGCTCAGCCCGTTTCCTTCGCTGCAAGTGCATTTCCAGTGGTTTCTGACACCGGACGAGCGTTCGCCACTCGTTGGAAGCTTCGGCCATCTTTTGGACCGTTTTGGGTCGCACCACAGTTCTCCCTCCAACGAGCTCGCTTCCCGACCTATACCTCCGGAAAACGTGTCAGGGAGCATGCCAGGAGTGTGGGTTGAAGTCCTCGGAGCACGAGACCCGAAGATCGAATGACTTATGACCAATACGGAGCAAAGGGAAGAAACCGTCGGGGGACCGCTTTTTACCCCAGGACGAGAAAACTGAGTCCGGGGCATTCCCGCTCGCGTTTTCTTGGGACGAGCACCGAAATTCCTCGAGCTCAGCCCGTTTCCTTCGTTGCAAGTGCATTTCCAGTGGTTTCTGACACCGGACGAGCGTTCGCCACTCGTTGGAAGCTTCGGCCATCTTTTGGACCGTTTTGGGTCGCACCACAGTTCTCCCTCCAACGAGCTCGCTTCCCGACCTATACCTCCGGAAAACGTGTCAGGGAGCATGCCAGGAGTGTGGGTTGAAGTCCTCGGAGCACGAGACCCGAAGATCGGAAGACTTATGACCAATACGGAGCAAAGGCAAGAAACCGTCGGGGGACCGCTTTTTACCCCAGGACGAGAAAACTGAGTCCGGGGCATTCGCGCTCGCGTTTTCTTGGGACGAGCACTGGAAGTCCTCGAGCTCAGCCCGTTTCCTTCGCTGCAAGTGCATTTCCAGTGGTTTCTGACACCGGACGAGCGTTCGCCACTCGTTGGAAGCTTCGGCCATCTTTTGGACCGTTTTGGGTCGCACCACAGTTCTCCCTCCAACGAGCTCGCTTCCCGACCTATACCTCCGGAAAACGTGTCAGGGAGCATGCCAGGAGTGTGGGTTGAAGTCCTCGGAGCACGAGACCCGAAGATCGAATGACTTATGACCAATACGGAGCAAAGGGAAGAAACCGTCGGGGGACCGCTTTTTACCCCAGGACGAGAAAACTGAGTCCGGGGCATTCCCGCTCGCGTTTTCTTGGGACGAGCACCGGAAGTCCTCGAGCTCAGCCCGTTTCCTTCGCTGCAAGTGCATTTCCAGTGGTTTCTGACACCGGACGAGCGTTCGCCACTCGTTGGAAGCTTCGGCCATCTTTTGGACCGTTTTGGGTCGCACCACAGTTCTCCCTCCAACGAGCTCGCTTCCCGACCTATACCTCCGGAAAACGTGTCAGGGAGCATGCCAGGAGTGTGGGTTGAAGTCCTCGGAGCACGAGACCCGAAGATCGAAAGACTTATGACCAATACGGAGCAAAGTGAAGAAACCGTCGGGGGACCGCTTTTTACCCCAGGACGAGAAAACTGAGTCCAGGGCATTCCCGCTCGCGTTTTCTTGGGACGAGCACCGAAAGTCCTCGAGCTCAGCCCGTTTCCTTCGTTGCAAGTGCATTTCCAGTGGTTTCTGACACCGGACGAGCGTTCGCCACTCGTTGGAAGCTTCGGCCATCTTTTGGACCGTTTTGGGTCGCACCACAGTTCTCCCTCCAACGAGCTCGCTTCCCGACCTATACCTCCGGAAAACGTGTCAGGGAGCATGCCAGGAGTGTGGGTTGAAGTCCTCGGAGCACGAGACCCGAAGATCGAATGACTTATGACCAATAAGGAGCAAAGGGAAGAAACCGTCGGGGGACCGCTTTTTACCCCAGGACGAGAAAACTGAGTCCGGGGCATTCCCGCTCGCGTTTTCTTGGGACGAGCACCGGAAGTCCTCGAGCTCAGCCCGTTTCCTTCGCTGCAAGTGCATTTCCAGTGGTTTCTGACACCGGACGAGCGTTCGCCACTCGTTGGAAGCTTCGGCCATCTTTTGGACCGTTTTGGGTCGCACCACAGTTCTCCCTCCAACGAGCTCGCTTCCCGACCTATACCTCCGGAAAACGTGTCAGGGAGCATGCCAGGAGTGTGGGTTGAAGTCCTCGGAGCACGAGACCCGAAGATCGAAAGACTTATAACCAATACGGAGCAAAGGGAAGAAACCGTCGGGGGACCGCTTTTTACCCCAAACGAGAAAACTGAGTCCGGGGCATTCCCGCTCGCGTTTTCTTGGGACGAGCACCGGAAGACCTCGAGCTCAGCCCGTTTCCTTCGCTGCAAGTGCATTTCCAGTGGTTTCTGACACCGGACGAGCGTTCGCCACTCGTTGGAAGCTTCGGCCATCTTTTGGACCGTTTTGGGTCGCACCACAGTTGTCCCTCCAACGAGCTCGCTTCCCGACCTACACCTCCGGAAAACGTGTCAGGGAGCATGCCAGGAGTGTGGGTTGAAGTCCTCGGAGCACGAGACCCGAAGATCGAAAGACTTATGACCAATACGTTGCAAAGGGAAGAAACCGTCGGGGGACCGCTTTTTACCCCAGGACGAGAAA
Source organism: Cucumis melo (assembly GCF_025177605.1). Lineage (NCBI taxonomy): Eukaryota > Viridiplantae > Streptophyta > Magnoliopsida > Cucurbitales > Cucurbitaceae > Cucumis > Cucumis melo. Next base: position 320,963 of record NW_026123805.1, read on the forward strand.
ACTGAGTCCAGGGCATTCCCGCTCGCGTTTTCTTGGGACGAGCACCGGAAGTCCTCGAGCTCAGCCCGTTTCCTTCGCTGCAAGTGCATTTCCAGTGGTTTCTGACACCGGACGAGCGTTCGCCACTCGTTGGAAGCTTCGGCCATCTTTTGGACCGTTTTGGGTCGCACCACAGTTCTCCCTCCAACGAGCTCGCTTCCCGACCTATACCTCCGCAAAACGTGTCAGGGAGCATGCCAGGAGTGTGGGTTGAAGTCCTCGGAGCACGAGACCCGAAGATCGAAAGACTTGTGACCAATACGGAGCAAAGGGAAGAAACCGTCGGGGGACCGCTTTTTACCCCAGGACGAGAAAACTGAGTCCGGGGCATTCCCGCTCGCGTTTTCTTGGGACGAGCACCGGAAGTCCTCGAGCTCAGCCCGTTTCCTTCGCTGCAAGTGCATTTCCAGTGGTTTCTGACACCGGACGAGCGTTCGCCACTCGTTGGAAGCTTCGGCCATCTTTTGGACCGTTTTGGGTCGCACCACAGTTCTCCCTCCAACGAGCTCGCTTCCCGACCTATACCTCCGGAAAACGTGTCAGGGAGCATGCCAGGAGTGTGGGTTGAAGTCCTCGGAGCACGAGACCCGAAGATCGAAAGACTTGTGACCAATACGGAGCAAAGGGAAGAAACCGTCGGGGGACCGCTTTTTACCCCAGGACGAGAAAACTGAGTCCGGGGCATTCCCGCTCGCGTTTTCTTGGGACGAGCACCGGAAGTCCTCGAGCTCAGCCCGTTTCCTTCGCTGCAAGTGCATTTCCAGTGGTTTCTGACACCGGACGAGCGTTCGCCACTCGTTGGAAGCTTCGGCCATCTTTTGGACCGTTTTGGGTCGCACCACAGTTCTCCCTCCAACGAGCTCGCTTCCCGACCTATACCTCCGGAAAACGTGTCAGGGAGCATGCCAGGAGTGTGGGTTGAAGTCCTCGGAGCACGAGACCCGAAGATCGAAAGACTTGTGACCAATACGGAGCAAAGGGAAGAAACCGTCGGGGGACCGCTTTTTACCCCAGGACGAGAAAACTGAGTCAGGGGCATTCCCGCTCGCGTTTTCTTGGGACGAGCACCGGAAGTCCTCGAGCTCAGCCCGTTTCCTTCGCTACAAGTGCATTTCCAGTGGTTTCTGACACCGGACGAGCGTTCGCCACTCGTTGGAAGCTTCGGCCATCTTTTGGACCGTTTTGGGTCGCACCACAGTTCTCCCTCCAACGAGCTCGCTTCCCGACCTATACCTCCGAAAAACGTGTCAGGGAGCATGCCAGGAGTGTGGGTTGAAGTCCTCGGAGCACGAGACCCGAAGATCGAAAGACTTATGACCAATACGGAGCAAAGGGAAGAAACCGTCGGGGGACCGCTTTTTACCCCAGCACGAGAAAACTGAGTCCGGGGCATTCCCGCTCGCGTTTTCTTGGGACGAGCACCGGAAGTCCTCGAGCTCAGCCCGTTTCCTTCGCTGCAAGTGCATTTCCAGTGGTTTCTGACACCGGACGAGCGTTCGCCACTCGTTGGAAGCTTCGGCCATCTTTTGGACCGTTTTGGGTCGCACCACAGTTCTCCCTCCAACGAGCTCGCTTCCCGACCTATACCTCCGGAAAACGTGTCAGGGAGCATGCCAGGAGTGTGGGTTGAAGTCCTCGGAGCACGAGACCCGAAGATCGAAAGACTTATGACCAATACGGAGCAAAGGGAAGAAACCGTCGGGGGACCGCTTTTTACCCCAGGACGAGAAAACTGAGTCCGGGGCATTCCCGCTCGCGTTTTCTTGGGACGAGCACCGGAAGTCCTCGAGCTCAGCCCGTTTCCTTCGCTGCAAGTGCATTTCCAGTGGTTTCTGACACCGGACGAGCGTTCGCCACTCGTTGGAAGCTTCGGCCATCTTTTGGACCGTTTTGGGTCGCACCACAGTTCTCCCTCCAACGAGCTCGCTTCCCGACCTATACCTCCGGAAAACGTGTCAGGGAGCATGCCAGGAGTGTGGGTTGAAGTCCTCGGAGCACGAGACCCGAAGATCGAAAGACTTATGACCAATACGGAGCAAAGGGAAGAAACCGTCGGGGGACCGCTTTTTACCCCTGGACGAGAAAACTGAGTCCGGGGCATTCCCGCTCGCGTTTTCTTGGGACGAGCACCGGAATTCCTCGAGCTCAGCCCGTTTCCTTCGCTGCAAGTGCATTTCCAGTGGTTTCTGACACCGGACGAGCGTTCGCCACTCGTTGGAAGCTTCGGCCATCTTTTGGACCGTTTTGGGTCGCACCACAGTTCTCCCTCCAACGAGCTCGCTTCCCGACCTATAACTCCGGAATACGTGTCAGGGAGCATGCCAGGAGTGTGGGTTGAAGTCCTCGGAGCACGAGACCCGAAGATCGAAAGACTTATGACCAATACGGAGCAAAGGGAAGAAACCGTCGGGGGACCGCTTTTTACCCCAGGACGAGAAAACGGAGTCCGGGGCATTCCCGCTCGCGTTTTCTTGGGACGAGCACCGGAAGTCCTCGAGCTCAGCCCGTTTCCTTCGCTGCAAGTGCATTTCCAGTGGTTTCTGACACCGGACGAGCGTTCGCCACTCGTTGGAAGCTTAGGCCATCTTTTGGACCGTTTTGGGTCGCACCACAGTTCTCCCTCCAACGAGCTCGCTTCCCGACCTATACCTCCGGAAAACGTGTCAGGGAGCATGCCAGGAGTGTGGGTTGAAGTCCTCGGAGCACGAGACCCGAAGATCGAAAGACTTATGACCAATACGGAGCAAAGGGAAGAAACCGTCGGGGGACCGCTTTTTACCCCAGGACGAGAAAACTGAGTCCGGGGCATTCCCGCTCGCGTTTTCTTGGGACGAGCACCGGAAGTCCTCGAGCTCAGCCCGTTTCCTTCGCTGCAAGTGCATTTCCAGTGGTTTCTGACACCGGACGAGCGTTCGCCACTCGCTGGAAGCTTCGGCCATCTTTTGGACCGTTTTGGGTCGCACCACAGTTCTCCCTCCAACGAGCTCGCTTCCCGACCTATACCTCCGGAAAACGTGTCAGGGAGCATGCCAGGAGTGTGGGTTGAAGTCCTCGGAGCACGAGACCCGAAGATCGAAAGACTTATGACCAATACGGAGCAAAGGGAAGAAACCGTCGGGGGACCGCTTTTTACCCCAGGACGAGAAAACTGAGTCCGGGGCATTCCCGCTCGCGTTTTCTTGGGACGAGCACCGGAAGTCCTCGATCTCAGCCTGTTTCCTTCGCTGCAAGTGCATTTCCAGTGGTTTCTGACACCGGACGAGCGTTCGCCACTCGCTGGAAGCTACGGCCATCTTGTGGACCGTTTTGGGTCGCACCACAGTTCTCCCTCCAACGAGCTCGCTTCCCGACCTATACCTCCGGAAAACGTGTCAGGGAGCATGCCAGGAGTGTGGGTTGAAGTCCTCGGAGCACGAGACCCGAAGATCGAAAGACTTATGACCAATACGGAGCAAAGGGAAGAAACCGTCGGGGGACCGCTTTTTACCCCAGGACGAGAAAACGGAGTCCGGGGCATTCCCGCTCGCGTTTTCTTGGGACGAGCACCGGAAGTTCTCGAGCTCAGCTCGTTTCCTTCGCTGCAAGTGCATTTCCAGTGGTTTCTGACACCGGACGAGCTTTCGCCACTCGTTTGAAGCTTCGGCCATCTTGTGGACCGTTTTGGGTCGCACCACAGTTCTCCCTCCAACGACCTCGCTTCCCGACCTATACCTCCGGAAAACGTGTCAGAGAGCATGCCAGGAGTGTGGGTTGAAGTCCTCGGAGCACGAGACCCGAAGATCGAAAGACTTAGACCAATACGGAGCAAAGGGAAGAAACCGTCGGGGGACCGCTTTTTACCCCAGGACGAGAAAACTGAGTCCGGGGCATTCCCGCTCGCGTTTTCTTGGGACGAGCACCGGAAGTCCTCGAGCTCAGCCCGTTTCCTTCGCTGCAAGTGCATTTCCAGTGGTTTCTGACACCGGACGAGCGTTCGCCACTCGTTGGAAGCTTCGGCCATCTTTTGGACCGTTTTGGGTCGCACCACAGTTCTCCCTCCAACGAGCTCGCTTCCCGACCTATACCTCCGGAAAACGTGTCAGGGAGCATGCCAGGAGTGTGGGTTGAAGTCCTCGGAGCACGAGACCCGAAGATCGAAAGACTTAGACCAATACGGAGCAAAGGGAAGAAACCGTCGGGGGACCGCTTTTTACCCCAGGACGAGAAAACTGAGTCCGGGGCATTCCCGCTCGCGTTTTCTTGGGACGAGCACCGGAAGTCCTCGAGCTCAGCCCGTTTCCTTCGCTGCAAGTGCATTTCCAGTGGTTTCTGACACCGGACGAGCGTTCGCCACTCGTTGGAAGCTTCGGCCATCTTTTGGACCGTTTTGGGTCGCACCACAGTTCTCCCTCCAACGAGCTCGCTTCCCGACCTATACCTCCGGAAAACGTGTCAGGGAGCATGCCAGGAGTGTGGGTTGAAGTCCTCGGAGCACGAGACCCGAAGATCGAAAGACTTATGACAAATACGGAGCAAAGCGAAGAAACCGTCGGGGGACCGCTTTTTACCCCAGGACGAGAAAACTGAGTCCGGGGCATTCCCGCTCGCGTTTTCTTGGGACGAGCACCGGAAGTCCTCGAGCTCAGCCCGTTTCCTTCGCTGCAAGTGCATTTCCAGTTGTTTCTGACACCGGACGAGCGTTCGCCACTCGTTGGAAGCTTCGGCCATCTTATGGACCGTTTTGGGTCGCACCACAGTTCTCCCTCCAACGAGCTCGCTTCCCGACCTATACCTCCGGAAAACGTGTCAGGGAGCATGCCAGGAGTGTGGGTTGAAGTCCTCGGAGCACGAGACCCAAAGATCGAAAGACTTATGACCAATACGGAGCAAAGGGAAGAAACCGTCGGGGGCCCGCTTTTTACCCCAAGACGAGAAAACTGAGTCCGGGGCATTCCCGCTCGCGTTTTCTTGGGACGAGCACCGGAAGTCCTCGAGCTCAGCCCGTTTCCTTCGCTGCAAGTGCATTTCCAGTGGTTTCTGACACCGGACGAGCGTTCGCCACTCGTTGGAAGCTTCGGCCATCTTTTGGACCGTTTTGGGTCGCACCACAGTTCTCCCTCCAACGAGCTCGCTTCCCGACCTATACCTCCGGAAAACGTGTCAGGGAGCATGCCAGGAGTGTGGGTTGAAGTCCTCGGAGCACGAGACCCGAAGATCGAAAGACTTATGACCAATACGGATCAAAGGGAAGAAACCGTCGGGGCACTGCTTTTTACCCCAGGACGAGAAAACTGAGTCCGGGGCATTCCCGCTCGCGTTTTCTTGGGACGAGCACCGGAAGTCCTCGAGCTCAGCCAGTTTCCTTCGCTGCAAGTGCATTTCTAGTGGTTTCTGACACCGGACGAGCGTTCGCCACTCGTTGGAAGCTTCGGCCATCTTTTGGACCGTTTTGGGTCGCACCACAGTTCTCCCTCCAACGAGCTCGCTTCCCGACCTATACCTCCGAAAAACGTGTCAGGGAGCATGCCAGGAGTGTGGGTTGAAGTCCTCGGAGCACGAGACCCGAAGATCGAAAGACTTAGACCAATACGGAGCAAAGGGAAGAAACCGTCGGGGGACCGCTTTTTACCCCAGGACGAGAAAACTGAGTCCGGGTCATTCCCGCTCGCGTTTTCTTGGGACGAGCACCGGAAGTCCTCGAGCACAGCCCGTTTCCTTCGCTGCAAGTGCATTTCCAGTGGTTTCTGACACCGGACGAGCGTTCGCCACTCGTTGGAAGCTTCGGCCATCTTTTGGACCGTTTTGGGTCGCACCACAGTTCTCCCTACAACGAGCTCGCTTCCCGACCTATACCTGCGGAAAGCGTGTCAGGGAGCATGCCAGGAGTGTGGGTTGAAGTCCTCGGAGCACGAGACCCGAAGATCGAAAGACTTATGACCAATACGGATCAAAGGGAAGAAACCGTCGGGGGACTGCGTTTTACCGCAGGACGAGAAAACTGAGTCCGGGGCATTCCCGCTCGCGTTTTCTTGGGACGAGCACCGGAAGTCCTCGAGCTCAGCCCGTTTCCTTCGCTGCAAGTGCATTTCCAGTGGTTTCTGACACCGGACGAGCGTTCGCCACTCGTTGGAAGCTTCGGCCATCTTTTGGACCTTTTGGGTCGCACCACAGTTCTCCCTCCAACGAGCTCGCTTCCCGACCTATACCTCCGGAAAACGTGTCAGGGAGCATGCCAGGAGTGTGGGTTGAAGTCCTCGGAGCACGAGACCCGAAGATCGAAAGACTTATGACCAATACGGAGCAAAGGGAAGAAACCGTCGGGGGACCGCTTTTTACCCCAGGACGAGAAAACTGAGTCCGGGTCATTCCCGCTCGCGTTTTCTTGGGACGAGCACCGGAAGTCCTCGAGCACAGCCCGTTTCCTTCGCTGCAAGTGCATTTCCAGTGGTTTCTGACACCGGACGATCGTTCGCCACTCGTTGGAAGCTTCGGCCATCTTTTGGACCGTTTTGGGTCGCACCACAGTTCTCCCTCCAACGAGCTCGCTTCCCGACCTATACCTCCGGAAAACGTGTCAGGGAGCATGCCAGGAGTGTGGGTTGAAGTCCTCGGAGCACGAGACCCGAAGATCGAAAGACTTATGACCAATACGGATCAAAGGGAAGAAACCGTCGGGGCACTGCTTTTTACCCCAGGACGAGAAAACTGAGTCCGGGGCATTCCCGCTCGCGTTTTCTTGGGACGAGCACCGGAAGTCCTCGAGCTCAGCCAGTTTCCTTCGCTGCAAGTGCATTTGTAGTGGTTTCTGACACCGGACGAGCGTTCGCCACTCGTTGGAAGCTTCGGCCATCTTTTGGACCGTTTTTGGTCGCACCACAGTTCTCCCTCCAACGAGCTCGCTTCCCGACCTATACCTCCGAAAAACGTGTCAGGGAGCATGCCAGGAGTGTGGGTTGAAGTCCTCGGAGCACGAGACCCGAAGATCGAAAGACTTATGACCAATACGGAGCAAAGCGAAGAAACCGTCGGGGGACCGCGTTTTACCCCAGGACGAGAAAACTGAGTCCGGGGCATTCCCGCTCGCGTTTTCTTGGGACGAGCACCGGAAGACCTCGAGCTCAGCCCGTTTCCTTCGCTGCAAGTGCATTTCCAGTGGTTTCTGACACCGGACGAGCGTTCGCCACTCGTTGGAAGCTTCGGCCATCTTTTGGACCGTTTTGGGTCGCACCACAGTTCTCCCTCCAACGAGCTCGCTTCCCGACCTATAACTCCGGAAAACGTGTCAGGGAGCATGCCAGGAGTGTGGGTTGAAGTCCTCGGAGCACGAGACCCGAAGATCGAAAGACTTATGACCAATACGGAGCAAAGGGAAGAAACCGTCGGGGGACTGCTTTTTACCTCAGGACGAGATAACTGAGTCCGGGGCATTCCCGCTCGCGTTTTCTTGGGACGAGCACAGGAAGTCCTCGAGCTCAGCCCGTTTCCTTAGCTGCAAGTGCATTTCCAGTGGTTTCTGACACCGGACGAGCGTTCGCCACTCGTTAGAAGCTTCGGCCATCTTTTGGACCGTTTTGGGGCGCACCACAGTTCTCCCTCCAACGAGCTCGCTTCCCGACCTATACCTCCGGAAAACGTGTCAGGGAGCATGCCAGGAGTGTGGGTTGAAGTCCTCGGAGCACGAGACCCAAAGATCGAAAGACTTATGACCAGTACGGAGCAAAGGGAAGAAACCGTCGGGGGACCGCTTTTTACCCCAGGACGAGAAAACTGAGTCCGGGGAATTCCCGCTCGCGTTTTCTTGGGACGAGCACCGGAAGTCCTCGAGCTCAGCCCGTTTCCTTCGCTGCAAGTGCTTTTCCAGTGGTTTCTGACACCGGACGAGCGTTCGCCACTCGTTGGAAGCTTCGGCCATCTTTTGGACCGTTTTGGGTCGCACCAAAGTTCTCCCTCCAACGAGCTCGCTTCCCGACCTATACCTCCGGAAAACGTGTCAGGGAGCATGCCAGGAGTGTGGGTTGAAGTCCTCGGAGCACGAGACCCGAAGATCGAAAGACTTATGACCAATACGGAGCAAAGGGAAGAAACCGTCGGGGGACCGCTTTTTACCCCAGGACGAGAAAACTGAGTCCGGGGCATTCCCGCTCGCGTTTTCTTGGGACGAGCACCGGAAGTCCTGGAGCTCAGCCCGTTTCCTTCGCTGCAAGTGCATTTCCAGTGGTTTCTGACACCGGACGAGCGTTCGCCACTCGTTGGAAGCTTCGGCCATCTTTTGGACCGTTTTGGGTCGCACCACAGTTCTCCCTCCAACGAGCTCGCTTCCCGACCTATACCTCCAGAAAACGTGTCAGGGAGCATGCCAGGAGTGTGGGTTGAAGTCCTCGGAGCACGAGACCCGAAGATCGAAAGACTTATGACCAATACGGAGCAAAGGGAAGAAACCGTCGGGGGACCGCTTTTTACCCCAGGACGAGAAAACTGAGTCCGGGGAATTCCCGCTTGCGTTTTCTTGGGACGAGCACCGGAAGTCCTCGAGCTCAGCCCGTTTCCTTCGCTGCAAGTGCATTTCCAGTGGTTTCTGACACCGGACGAGCGTTCGCCACTCGTTGGAAGCTTCGGCCATCTTTTGGACCGTTTTGGGTCGCACCAAAGTTCTCCCTCCAACGAGCTCGCTTCCCGACCTATACCTCCGGAAAACGTGTCAGGGAGCATGCCAGGAGTGTGCGTTGAAGTCCTCGGAGCACGAGACCCGAAGATCGAAAGACTTATGACCAATACGGAGCAAAGGGAAGAAACCGTCGGGGGACCGCTTTTTACCCCAGGACGGCATTCCCGCTCGCGTTTTCTTGGGACGAGCACCGGAAGTCCTCGAGCTCAGCCCGTTTCCTTCGCTCCAAGTGCATTTCCAGTGGTTTCTGACACCGGACGAGCGTTCGCCACTCGTTGGAAGCTTCGGCCATCTTTTGGACCGTTTTGGGTCGCACCACAGTTCTCCCTCCAACGAGCTCGCTTCCCGACCTATACCTCCGGAAAACGTGTCAGGGAGCATGCCAGGAGTGTGGGTTGAAGTCCTCGGAGCACGAGACCCGAAGATCGAAAGACTTATGACCAATACGGAGCAAAGGGAAGAAACCGTCGGGGGACCGCTTTTTACCCCAGGACAAGAAAACTGAGTCCGGGGAATTTCCGCTCGCGTTTTCTTGGGACGAGCACCGGAAGTCCTCGAGCTCAGCCCATTTCCTTCGCTGCAAGTGCATTTCCAGTGGTTTCTGACATCGGACGAGCGTTCGCCACTCGTTGGAAGCTTCGGCCATCTTTTGGACCGTTTTGGGTCGCACCACAGTTCTCCCTCCAACGAGCTCGCTTCCCGACCTATACCTCCGGAAAACGTGCCAGGGAGCATGCCAGGAGTGTGGGTTGAAGTCCTCAGAGCACGAGACCCGAAGATCGAAAGACTTATGACCAATACGGAGCAAAGGGAAGAAACCGTCGGGGGACCGCTTTTTACCCCAGGACGAGAAAACTGAGTCCGGGGCATTCCCGCTCGCGTTTTCTTGGGACGAGCACCGGAAGTCCTCGAGCTCAGCCCGTTTCCTTCGCTGCAAGTGCATTTCCAGTGGTTTCTGACACCGGACGAGCGTTCGCCACTCGTTGGAAGCTTCGGCCATCTTTTGGACCGTTTTGGGTCGCACCACAGTTCTCCCTCCAACGAGCTCGCTTCCCGACCTATACCTCCGGAAAACGTGTCAGGGAGCATGCCAGGAGTGTGGGTTGAAGTCCTCGGAGCACGAGACCCGAAGATCGAAAGACTTATGACCAATACGGAGCAAAGGGAAGAAACCGTTGGGGGACCGCTTTTTACCCCAGGACGAGAAAACTGAGTCCGGTGCATTCCCGCTCGCGTTTTCTTGGGACGAGCACCGGAAGTCCTCGAGCTCAGCCCGTTTCCTTCGCTGCAAGTGCATTTCCAGTGGTTTCTGACACCGGACGAGCTTTCGCCACTCGTTGGAAGCTTCGGCCATCTTTTGGACCGTTTTGGGTCGCACCACAGTTCTCCCTCCAACGAGCTCGCTTCCCGACCTATACCTCCGGAAAACGTGTCAGGGAGCATGCCAGGAGTGTGGGTTGAAGTCCTCGGAGCACGAGACCCGAAGATCGAAAGACTTATGACCAATACGGAGCAAAGGGAAGAAACCGTCGGGGGACCGCTTTTTACCCCAGGACGAGAAAACTGAGTCCGGGGCATTCCCGCTCGCGTTTTCTTGGGACGAGCACCGGAAGTCCTCGAGCTCAGCCCGTTTCCTTCGCTGCAAGTGCATTTCCAGTGGCTTCTGACACCGGACGAGCGTTCGCCACTCGTTGGAAGCTTCGGCCATCTTTTGGACCGTTTTGGGTCGCACAACAGTTCTCCCTCCAACGAGCTCGCTTCCCGACCTATACCTCCGGAAAACGTGTCAGGGAGCATGCCAGGAGTGTGGGTTGAAGTCCTCGGAGCACGAGACCCGAAGATCGAAAGACTTATGACCAATACGGAGCAAAGGGAAGAAACCGTCGGGGGACCGCTTTTTACCCCAGGACGAGAAAATTGAGTCCGGGGCATTCCCGCTCGCGTTTTCTTGGGACGAGCACCGGAAGTCCTCGAGCTCAGCCCGTTTCCTTCGCTGCAAGTGCATTTCCAGTGGTTTCTGACACCGGACGAGCGTTCGCCACTCGTTGGAAGCTTCGGCCATCTTTTGGACCGTTTTGGGTCGCACCACAGTTCTCCCTCCAACGAGCTCGCTTCCCGACCTATACCTCCGGAAAACGTGTCAGGGAGCATGCCAGGAGTGTGGGTTGAAGTCCTCGGAGCACGAGACCCGAAGATCGAAAGACTTATGACCAATACGGAGCAAAGGGAAGAAACCGTCGGGGGACCGCTTTTTACCCCAGGACGAGAAAACTGAGTCCGGGGCATTCCCGCTCGCGTTTTCTTGGGACGAGCACCGGAAGTCCTCGAGCTCAGCCCGTTTCCTTCGCTGCAAGTGCATTTCCAGTGGTTTCTGACACCGGACGAGCGTTCGCCACTCGTTGGAAGCTTCGGCCATCTTTTGGACCGTTTTGGGTCGCACCACAGTTCTCCCTCCAACGAGCTCGCTTCCCGACCTATACCTCCGGAAAACGTGTCAGGGAGCATGCCAGGAGTGTGGGTTGAAGTCCTCGGAGCACGAGACCCGAAGATCGAAAGACTTATGACCAATACGGAGCAAAGGGAAGAAACCGTCGGGGGACCGCTTTTTACCCCAGGACGAGAAAACTGAGTCCGGGGCATTCCCGCTCGCGTTTTCTTGGGACGAGCACCGGAAGTCCTCGAGCTCAGCCCGTTTCCTTCGCTGCAAGTGCATTTCCAGTGGTTTCTGACACCGGACGAGCGTTCGCCACTCGTTGGAAGCTTCGGCCATCTTTTGGACCGTTTTGGGTCGCACCACAGTTCTCCCTCCAACGAGCTCGCTTCCCGACCTATACCTCCGAAAAACGTGTCAGGGAGCATGCCAGGAGTGTGGGTTGAAGTCCTCGGAGCACGAGACCCGAAGATCGAAAGACTTATGACCAATACGGAGCAAAGGGAAGAAACCGTCGGGGGACCGCTTTTTACCCCAGCACGAGAAAACTGAGTCCGGGGCATTCCCGCTCGCGTTTTCTTGGGACGAGCACCGGAAGTCCTCGAGCTCAGCCCGTTTCCTTCGCTGCAAGTGCATTTCCAGTGGTTTCTGACACCGGACGAGCGTTCGCCACTCGTTGGAAGCTTCGGCCATCTTTTGGACCGTTTTGGGTCGCACCACAGTTCTCCCTCCAACGAGCTCGCTTCCCGACCTATACCTCCGGAAAACGTGTCAGGGAGCATGCCAGGAGTGTGGGTTGAAGTCCTCGGAGCACGAGACCCGAAGATCGAAAGACTTATGACCAATACGGAGCAAAGGGAAGAAACCGTCGGGGGACCGCTTTTTACCCCAGGACGAGAAAACTGAGTCCGGGGCATTCCCGCTCGCGTTTTCTTGGGACGAGCACCGGAAGTCCTCGAGCTCAGCCCGTTTCCTTCGCTGCAAGTGCATTTCCAGTGGTTTCTGACACCGGACGAGCGTTCGCCACTCGTTGGAAGCTTCGGCCATCTTTTGGACCGTTTTGGGTCGCACCACAGTTCTCCCTCCAACGAGCTCGCTTCCCGACCTATACCTCCGGAAAACGTGTCAGGGAGCATGCCAGGAGTGTGGGTCGAAGTCCTCGGAGCACGAGACCCGAAGATCGAAAGACTTATGACCAATACGGAGCAAAGGGAAGAAACCGTCGGGGGACCGCTTTTTACCCCAGGACGAGAAAACTGAGTCCGGGGCATTCCCGCTCGCGTTTTCTTGGGACGAGCACCGGAAGTCCTCGAGCTCAGCCCGTTTCCTTCGCTGCAAGTGCATTTCCAGTGGTTTCTGACACCGGACGAGCGTTCGCCACTCGTTGGAAGCTTCGGCCATCTTTTGGACCGTTTTGGGTCGCACCACAGTTCTCCCTCCAACGAGCTCGCTTCCCGACCTATACCTCCGGAAAACGTGTCAGGGAGCATGCCAGGAGTGTGGGTTGAAGTCCTCGGAGCACGAGACCCGAAGATCGAAAGACTTATGACCAATACGGAGCAAAGGGAAGAAACCGTCGGGGGACCGCTTTTTACCCCAGGACGAGAAAACTGAGTCCGGGGCATTCCCATTCGCGTTTTCTTGGGACGAGCACCGGAAGTCCTCGAGCTCAGCCCGTTTCCTTCGCTGCAAGTGCATTTCCAGTGGTTTCTGACACCAGACGAGCGTTCGCCACTCGTTGGAAGCTTCGGCCATCTTTTGGACCGTTTTGGGTCGCACCACAGTTCTCCCTCCAACGAGCTCGCTTCCCGACCTATACCTCCGGAAAACGTGTCAGGGAGCATGCCAGGAGTGTGGGTTGAAGTCCTCGGAGCACGAGACCCGAAGATCGAAAGACTTATGACCAATACGGAGCAAAGGGAAGAAACCGTCGGGGGACCGCTTTTTACCCCAGGACGAGAAAACTGAGTCCGGGGCATTCCCGCTCGCGTTTTCTTGGGACGAGCACCGGAAGTCCTCGAGCTCAGCCCGTTTCCTTCGCTGCAAGTGCATTTCCAGTGGTTTCTGACACCGGACGAGCGTTCGCCACTCGTTGGAAGCTTCGGCCATCTTTTGGACCGTTTTGGGTCGCACCACAGTTCTCCCTCCAACGAGCTCGCTTCCCGACCTATACCTCCGGAAAACGTGTCAGGGAGCATGCCAGGAGTGTGGGTTGAAGTCCTCGGAGCACGAGACCCGAAGATCGAAAGACTTATGACCAATACGGAGCAAAGGGAAGAAACCGTCGGGGGACCGCTTTTTACCCCAGGACGAGAAAACTGAGTCCGGGGCATTCCCGCTCGCGTTTTCTTGGGACGAGCACCGGAAGTCCTCGAGCTCAGCCCGTTTCCTTCGCTGCAAGTGCATTTCCAGTGGTTTCTGACACCGGACGAGCGTTCGCCACTCGTTGGAAGCTTCGGCCATCTTTTGGACCGTTTTGGGTCGCACCACAGTTCTCCCTCCAACGAGCTCGCTTCCCGACCTATACCTCCGGAAAACGTGTCAGGGAGCATGCCAGGAGTGTGGGTTGAAGTCCTCGGAGCACGAGACCCGAAGATCGAAAGACTTATGACCAATACGGAGCAAAGGGAAGAAACCGTCGGGGGACCGCTTTTTACCCCAGGACGAGAAAACTGAGTCCGGGGCATTCCCGCTCGCGTTTTCTTGGGACGAGCACCGGAAGTCCTCGAGCTCAGCCCGTTTCCTTCGCTGCAAGTGCATTTCCATTGGTTTCTGACACCGGACGAGCGTTCGCCACTCGTTGGAAGCTTCGGCCATCTTTTGGACCGTTTTGGGTCGCACCACAGTTCTCCCTCCAACGAGCTCGCTTCCCGACCTATACCTCCGGAAAACGTGTCAGGGAGCATGCCAGGAGTGTGGGTTGAAGTCCTCGGAGCACGAGACCCGAAGATCGAAAGACTTATGACCAATACGGAGCAAAGGGAAGAAACCGTCGGGGGACCGCTTTTTACCCCAGGACGAGAAAACTGAGTCCGGGGCATTCCCGCTCGCGTTTTCTTGGGACGAGCACCGGAAGTCCTCGAGCTCAGCCCGTTTCCTTCGCTGCAAGTGCATTTCCAGTGGTTTCTGACACCGGACGAGCGTTCGCCACTCGTTGGAAGCTTCGGCCATCTTTTGGACCGTTTTGGGTCGCACCACAGTTCTCCCTCCAACGAGCTCGCTTCCCGACCTATACCTCCGGAAAACGTGTCAGGGAGCATGCCAGGAGTGTGGGTTGAAGTCCTCGGAGCACGAGACCCGAAGATCGAAAGACTTATGACCAATACGGAGCAAAGGGAAGAAACCGTCGGGGGACCGCTTTTTACCCCAGGACGAGAAAACTGAGTCCGGGGCATTCCCGCTCGCGTTTTCTTGGGACGAGCACCGGAAGTCCTCGAGCTCAGCCCGTTTCCTTCGCTGCAAGTGCATTTCCAGTGGTTTCTGACACCGGACGAGCGTTCGCCACTCGTTGGAAGCTTCGGCCATCTTTTGGACCGTTTTGGGTCGCACCACAGTTCTCCCTCCAACGAGCTCGCTTCCCGACCTATACCTCCGGAAAACGTGTCAGGGAGCATGCCAGGAGTGTGGGTTGAAGTCCTCGGAGCACGAGACCCGAAGATCGAAAGACTTATGACCAATACGGAGCAAAGGGAAGAAACCGTCGGGGGACCGCTTTTTACCCCAGGACGAGAAAACTGAGTCCGGGGCATTCCCGCTCGCGTTTTCTTGGGACGAGCACCGGAAGTCCTCGAGCTCAGCCCGTTTCCTTCGCTGCAAGTGCATTTTCAGTGGTTTCAGACACCGGACGAGCGTTCGCCACTCGTTGGAAGCTTCGGCCATCTTTTGGACCGTTTTGGGTCGCACCACAGTTCTCCCTCCAACGAGCTCGCTTCCCGACCTATACCTCCGGAAAACGTGTCAGGGAGCATGCCAGGAGTGTGGGTTGAAGTCCTCGGAGCACGAGACCCGAAGATCGAAAGACTTATGACCAATACGGAGCAAAGGGAAGAAACCGTCGGGGGACCGCTTTTTACCCCAGGACGAGAAAACTGAGTCCGGGGCAGTCCCGCTCGCGTTTTCTTGGGACGAGCACCGGAAGTCCTCGAGCTCAGCCCGTTTCCTTCGCTGCAAGTGCATTTCCAGTGGTTTCTGACACCGGACGAGCGTTCGCCACTCGTTGGAAGCTTCGGCCATCTTTTGGACCGTTTTGGGTCGCACCACAGTTCTCCCTCCAACGAGCTCGCTTCCCGACCTATACCTCCGGAAATTGTGTCAGGGAGCATGCCAGGAGTGTGGGTTGAAGTCCTCGGAGCACGAGACCCGAAGATCGGAAGACTTATGACCAATACGGAGCAAAGGGAAGAAACCGTCGGGGGACCGCTTTTTACCCCAGGACGAGAAAACTGAGTCCGGGGCATTCCCGCTCGCGTTTTCTTGGGACGAGCACCGGAAGTCCTCGAGCTCAGCCCGTTTCCTTCGCTGCAAGTGCATTTCCAGTGGTTTCTGACACCGGACGAGCGTTCGCCACTCGTTGGAAGCTTCGGCCATCTTTTGGACCGTTTTGGGTCGCACCACAGTTCTCCCTCCAACGAGCTCGCTTCCCGACCTATACCTCCGGAAAACGTGTCAGGGAGCATGCCAGGAGTGTGGGTTGAAGTCCTCGGAGCACGAGACCCGAAGATCGAAAGACTTATGACCAATACGGAGCAAAGGGAAGAAACCGTCGGGGGACCGCTTTTTACCCCAGGACGAGAAAACTGAGTCCGGGGCATTCCCGCTCGCGTTTTCTTGGGACGAGCACCGGAAGTCCTCGAGCTCAGCCCGTTTCCTTCGCTGCAAGTGCATTTCCAGTGGTTTCTGACACCGGACGAGCGTTCGCCACTCGTTGGAAGCTTCGGCCATCTTTTGGACCGTTTTGGGTCGCACCACAGTTCTCCCTCCAACGAGCTCGCTTCCCGACCTATACCTCCGGAAAACGTGTCAGGGAGCATGCCAGGAGTGTGGGTTGAAGTCCTCGGAGCACGAGACCCGAAGATCGAAAGACTTATGACCAATACGGAGCAAAGGGAAGAAACCGTCGGGGGACCGCTTTTTACCCCAGGACGAGAAAACTGAGTCCGGGGCATTCCCGCTCGCGTTTTCTTGGGACGAGCACCGGAAGTCCTCGAGCTCAGCCCGTTTCCTTCGCTGCAAGTGCATTTCCAGTGGTTTCTGACACCGGACGAGCGTTCGCCACTCGTTGGAAGCTTCGGCCATCTTTTGGACCGTTTTGGGTCGCACCACAGTTCTCCCTCCAACGAGCTCGCTTCCCGACCTATACCTCCGGAAAACGTGTCAGGGAGCATGCCAGGAGTGTGGGTTGAAGTCCTCGGAGCACGAGACCCAAAGATCGAAAGACTTATGACCAATACGGAGCAAAGGGAAGAAACCGTCGGGGGACCGCTTTTTACCCCAGGACGAGAAAACTGAGTCCGGGGCATTCCCGCTCGCGTTTTCTTGGGACGAGCACCGGAAGTCCTCGAGCTCAGCCCGTTTCCTTCGCTGCAAGTGCATTTCCAGTGGTTTCTGACACCGGACGAGCGTTCGTCACTCGTTGAAAGCTTCAACCATCTTTTGGACCGTTTTGGGTCGCACCACAGTTCTCCCTCCAACGAGCTCGCTTCCCGACCTATACCTCCGGAAATTGTGTCAGGGAGCATGCCAGGAGTGTGGGTTGAAGTCCTCGGAGCACGAGACCCGAAGATCGGAAGACTTATGACCAATACGGAGCAAAGGGAAGAAACCGTCGGGGGACCGCTTTTTACCCCAGGACGAGAAAACTGAGTCCGGGGCATTCCCGCTCGCGTTTTCTTGGGACGAGCACCGGAAGTCCTCGAGCTCAGCCCGTTTCCTTCGCTGCAAGTGCATTTCCAGTGGTTTCTGACACCGGACGAGCGTTCGCCACTCGTTGGAAGCTTCGGCCATCTTTTGGACCGTTTTGGGTCGCACCACAGTTCTCCCTCCAACGAGCTCGCTTCCCGACCTATACCTCCGGAAAACGTGTCAGGGAGCATGCCAGGAGTGTGGGTTGAAGTCCTCGGAGCACGAGACCCGAAGATCGAAAGACTTATGACCAATACGGAGCAAAGGGAAGAAACCGTCGGGGGACCGCTTTTTACCCCAGGACGAGAAAACTGAGTCCGGGGCATTCCCGCTCGCGTTTTCTTGGGACGAGCACCGGAAGTCCTCGAGCTCAGCCCGTTTCCTTCGCTGCAAGTGCATTTCCAGTGGTTTCTGACACCGGACGAGCGTTCGCCACTCGTTGGAAGCTTCGGCCATCTTTTGGACCGTTTTGGGTCGCACCACAGTTCTCCCTCCAACGAGCTCGCTTCCCGACCTATACCTCCGGAAAACGTGTCAGGGAGCATGCCAGGAGTGTGGGTTGAAGTCCTCGGAGCACGAGACCCGAAGATCGAAAGACTTATGACCAATACGGAGCAAAGGGAAGAAACCGTCGGGGGACCGCTTTTTACCCCAGGACGAGAAAACTGAGTCCGGGGCATTCCCGCTCGCGTTTTCTTGGGACGAGCACCGGAAGTCCTCGAGCTCAGCCCGTTTCCTTCGCTGCAAGTGCATTTCCAGTGGTTTCTGACACCGGACGAGCGTTCGCCACTCGTTGGAAGCTTCGGCCATCTTTTGGACCGTTTTGGGTCGCACCACAGTTCTCCCTCCAACGAGCTCGCTTCCCGACCTATACCTCCGGAAAACGTGTCAGGGAGCATGCCAGGAGTGTGGGTTGAAGTCCTCGGAGCACGAGACCCGAAGATCGAAAGACTTATGACCAATACGGAGCAAAGGGAAGAAACCGTCGGGGGACCGCTTTTTACCCCAGGACGAGAAAACTGAGTCCGGGGCATTCCCGCTCGCGTTTTCTTGGGACGAGCACCGGAAGTCCTCGAGCTCAGCCCGTTTCCTTCGCTGCAAGTGCATTTTCAGTGGTTTCAGACACCGGACGAGCGTTCGCCACTCGTTGGAAGCTTCGGCCATCTTTTGGACCGTTTTGGGTCGCACCACAGTTCTCCCTCCAACGAGCTCGCTTCCCGACCTATACCTCCGGAAAACGTGTCAGGGAGCATGCCAGGAGTGTGGGTTGAAGTCCTCGGAGCACGAGACCCGAAGATCGAAAGACTTATGACCAATACGGAGCAAAGGGAAGAAACCGTCGGGGGACCGCTTTTTACCCCAGGACGAGAAAACTGAGTCCGGGGCAGTCCCGCTCGCGTTTTCTTGGGACGAGCACCGGAAGTCCTCGAGCTCAGCCCGTTTCCTTCGCTGCAAGTGCATTTCCAGTGGTTTCTGACACCGGACGAGCGTTCGCCACTCGTTGGAAGCTTCGGCCATCTTTTGGACCGTTTTGGGTCGCACCACAGTTCTCCCTCCAACGAGCTCGCTTCCCGACCTATACCTCCGGAAATTGTGTCAGGGAGCATGCCAGGAGTGTGGGTTGAAGTCCTCGGAGCACGAGACCCGAAGATCGGAAGACTTATGACCAATACGGAGCAAAGGGAAGAAACCGTCGGGGGACCGCTTTTTACCCCAGGACGAGAAAACTGAGTCCGGGGCATTCCCGCTCGCGTTTTCTTGGGACGAGCACCGGAAGTCCTCGAGCTCAGCCCGTTTCCTTCGCTGCAAGTGCATTTCCAGTGGTTTCTGACACCGGACGAGCGTTCGCCACTCGTTGGAAGCTTCGGCCATCTTTTGGACCGTTTTGGGTCGCACCACAGTTCTCCCTCCAACGAGCTCGCTTCCCGACCTATACCTCCGGAAAACGTGTCAGGGAGCATGCCAGGAGTGTGGGTTGAAGTCCTCGGAGCACGAGACCCGAAGATCGAAAGACTTATGACCAATACGGAGCAAAGGGAAGAAACCGTCGGGGGACCGCTTTTTACCCCAGGACGAGAAAACTGAGTCCGGGGCATTCCCGCTCGCGTTTTCTTGGGACGAGCACCGGAAGTCCTCGAGCTCAGCCCGTTTCCTTCGCTGCAAGTGCATTTCCAGTGGTTTCTGACACCGGACGAGCGTTCGCCACTCGTTGGAAGCTTCGGCCATCTTTTGGACCGTTTTGGGTCGCACCACAGTTCTCCCTCCAACGAGCTCGCTTCCCGACCTATACCTCCGGAAAACGTGTCAGGGAGCATGCCAGGAGTGTGGGTTGAAGTCCTCGGAGCACGAGACCCGAAGATCGAAAGACTTATGACCAATACGGAGCAAAGGGAAGAAACCGTCGGGGGACCGCTTTTTACCCCAGGACGAGAAAACTGAGTCCGGGGCATTCCCGCTCGCGTTTTCTTGGGACGAGCACCGGAAGTCCTCGAGCTCAGCCCGTTTCCTTCGCTGCAAGTGCATTTCCAGTGGTTTCTGACACCGGACGAGCGTTCGCCACTCGTTGGAAGCTTCGGCCATCTTTTGGACCGTTTTGGGTCGCACCACAGTTCTCCCTCCAACGAGCTCGCTTCCCGACCTATACCTCCGGAAAACGTGTCAGGGAGCATGCCAGGAGTGTGGGTTGAAGTCCTCGGAGCACGAGACCCGAAGATCGAAAGACTTATGACCAATACGGAGCAAAGGGAAGAAACCGTCGGGGGACCGCTTTTTACCCCAGGACGAGAAAACTGAGTCCGGGGCATTCCCGCTCGCGTTTTCTTGGGACGAGCACCGGAAGTCCTCGAGCTCAGCCCGTTTCCTTCGCTGCAAGTGCATTTTCAGTGGTTTCAGACACCGGACGAGCGTTCGCCACTCGTTGGAAGCTTCGGCCATCTTTTGGACCGTTTTGGGTCGCACCACAGTTCTCCCTCCAACGAGCTCGCTTCCCGACCTATACCTCCGGAAAACGTGTCAGGGAGCATGCCAGGAGTGTGGGTTGAAGTCCTCGGAGCACGAGACCCGAAGATCGAAAGACTTATGACCAATACGGAGCAAAGGGAAGAAACCGTCGGGGGACCGCTTTTTACCCCAGGACGAGAAAACTGAGTCCGGGGCAGTCCCGCTCGCGTTTTCTTGGGACGAGCACCGGAAGTCCTCGAGCTCAGCCCGTTTCCTTCGCTGCAAGTGCATTTCCAGTGGTTTCTGACACCGGACGAGCGTTCGCCACTCGTTGGAAGCTTCGGCCATCTTTTGGACCGTTTTGGGTCGCACCACAGTTCTCCCTCCAACGAGCTCGCTTCCCGACCTATACCTCCGGAAAACGTGTCAGGGAGCATGCCAGGAGTGTGGGTTGAAGTCCTCGGAGCACGAGACCCGAAGATCGAAAGACTTATGACCAATACGGAGCAAAGGGAAGAAACCGTCGGGGGACCGCTTTTTACCCCAGGACGAGAAAACTGAGTCCGGGGCATTCCCGCTCGCGTTTTCTTGGGACGAGCACCGGAAGTCCTCGAGCTCAGCCCGTTTCCTTCGCTGCAAGTGCATTTCCAGTGGTTTCTGACACCGGACGAGCGTTCGCCACTCGTTGGAAGCTTCGGCCATCTTTTGGACCGTTTTGGGTCGCACCACAGTTCTCCCTCCAACGAGCTCGCTTCCCGACCTATACCTCCGGAAAACGTGTCAGGGAGCATGCCAGGAGTGTGGGTTGAAGTCCTCGGAGCACGAGACCCGAAGATCGAAAGACTTATGACCAATACGGAGCAAAGGGAAGAAACCGTCGGGGGACCGCTTTTTACCCCAGGACGAGAAAACTGAGTCCGGGGCATTCCCGCTCGCGTTTTCTTGGGACGAGCACCGGAAGTCCTCGAGCTCAGCCCGTTTCCTTCGCTGCAAGTGCATTTCCAGTGGTTTCTGACACCGGACGAGCGTTCGCCACTCGTTGGAAGCTTCGGCCATCTTTTGGACCGTTTTGGGTCGCACCACAGTTCTCCCTCCAACGAGCTCGCTTCCCGACCTATACCTCCGGAAAACGTGTCAGGGAGCATGCCAGGAGTGTGGGTTGAAGTCCTCGGAGCACGAGACCCGAAGATCGAAAGACTTATGACCAATACGGAGCAAAGGGAAGAAACCGTCGGGGGACCGCTTTTTACCCCAGGACGAGAAAACTGAGTCCGGGGCATTCCCGCTCGCGTTTTCTTGGGACGAGCACCGGAAGTCCTCGAGCTCAGCCCGTTTCCTTCGCTGCAAGTGCATTTTCAGTGGTTTCAGACACCGGACGAGCGTTCGCCACTCGTTGGAAGCTTCGGCCATCTTTTGGACCGTTTTGGGTCGCACCACAGTTCTCCCTCCAACGAGCTCGCTTCCCGACCTATACCTCCGGAAAACGTGTCAGGGAGCATGCCAGGAGTGTGGGTTGAAGTCCTCGGAGCACGAGACCCGAAGATCGAAAGACTTATGACCAATACGGAGCAAAGGGAAGAAACCGTCGGGGGACCGCTTTTTACCCCAGGACGAGAAAACTGAGTCCGGGGCAGTCCCGCTCGCGTTTTCTTGGGACGAGCACCGGAAGTCCTCGAGCTCAGCCCGTTTCCTTCGCTGCAAGTGCATTTCCAGTGGTTTCTGACACCGGACGAGCGTTCGCCACTCGTTGGAAGCTTCGGCCATCTTTTGGACCGTTTTGGGTCGCACCACAGTTCTCCCTCCAACGAGCTCGCTTCCCGACCTATACCTCCGGAAAACGTGTCAGGGAGCATGCCAGGAGTGTGGGTTGAAGTCCTCGGAGCACGAGACCCGAAGATCGAAAGACTTATGACCAATACGGAGCAAAGGGAAGAAACCGTCGGGGGACCGCTTTTTACCCCAGGACGAGAAAACTGAGTCCGGGGCATTCCCGCTCGCGTTTTCTTGGGACGAGCACCGGAAGTCCTCGAGCTCAGCCCGTTTCCTTCGCTGCAAGTGCATTTCCAGTGGTTTCTGACACCGGACGAGCGTTCGCCACTCGTTGGAAGCTTCGGCCATCTTTTGGACCGTTTTGGGTCGCACCACAGTTCTCCCTCCAACGAGCTCGCTTCCCGACCTATACCTCCGGAAAACGTGTCAGGGAGCATGCCAGGAGTGTGGGTTGAAGTCCTCGGAGCACGAGACCCGAAGATCGAAAGACTTATGACCAATACGGAGCAAAGGGAAGAAACCGTCGGGGGACCGCTTTTTACCCCAGGACGAGAAAACTGAGTCCGGGGCATTCCCGCTCGCGTTTTCTTGGGACGAGCACCGGAAGTCCTCGAGCTCAGCCCGTTTCCTTCGCTGCAAGTGCATTTCCAGTGGTTTCTGACACCGGACGAGCGTTCGCCACTCGTTGGAAGCTTCGGCCATCTTTTGGACCGTTTTGGGTCGCACCACAGTTCTCCCTCCAACGAGCTCGCTTCCCGACCTATACCTCCGGAAAACGTGTCAGGGAGCATGCCAGGAGTGTGGGTTGAAGTCCTCGGAGCACGAGACCCGAAGATCGAAAGACTTATGACCAATACGGAGCAAAGGGAAGAAACCGTCGGGGGACCGCTTTTTACCCCAGGACGAGAAAACTGAGTCCGGGGCATTCCCGCTCGCGTTTTCTTGGGACGAGCACCGGAAGTCCTCGAGCTCAGCCCGTTTCCTTCGCTGCAAGTGCATTTTCAGTGGTTTCAGACACCGGACGAGCGTTCGCCACTCGTTGGAAGCTTCGGCCATCTTTTGGACCGTTTTGGGTCGCACCACAGTTCTCCCTCCAACGAGCTCGCTTCCCGACCTATACCTCCGGAAAACGTGTCAGGGAGCATGCCAGGAGTGTGGGTTGAAGTCCTCGGAGCACGAGACCCGAAGAT
Organism: Cucumis melo; assembly: GCF_025177605.1. Lineage (NCBI taxonomy): Eukaryota > Viridiplantae > Streptophyta > Magnoliopsida > Cucurbitales > Cucurbitaceae > Cucumis > Cucumis melo. Next base: position 343,878 of record NW_026123805.1, read on the forward strand.
CGAAAGACTTATGACCAATACGGAGCAAAGGGAAGAAACCGTCGGGGGACCGCTTTTTACCCCAGGACGAGAAAACTGAGTCCGGGGCAGTCCCGCTCGCGTTTTCTTGGGACGAGCACCGGAAGTCCTCGAGCTCAGCCCGTTTCCTTCGCTGCAAGTGCATTTCCAGTGGTTTCTGACACCGGACGAGCGTTCGCCACTCGTTGGAAGCTTCGGCCATCTTTTGGACCGTTTTGGGTCGCACCACAGTTCTCCCTCCAACGAGCTCGCTTCCCGACCTATACCTCCGGAAAACGTGTCAGGGAGCATGCCAGGAGTGTGGGTTGAAGTCCTCGGAGCACGAGACCCGAAGATCGAAAGACTTATGACCAATACGGAGCAAAGGGAAGAAACCGTCGGGGGACCGCTTTTTACCCCAGGACGAGAAAACTGAGTCCGGGGCATTCCCGCTCGCGTTTTCTTGGGACGAGCACCGGAAGTCCTCGAGCTCAGCCCGTTTCCTTCGCTGCAAGTGCATTTCCAGTGGTTTCTGACACCGGACGAGCGTTCGCCACTCGTTGGAAGCTTCGGCCATCTTTTGGACCGTTTTGGGTCGCACCACAGTTCTCCCTCCAACGAGCTCACTTCCCGACCTATACCTCCGGAAAACGTCTCAGGGAGCATGCCAGGAGTGTGGGTTGAAGTCCTCGGAGCACGAGACCCAAAGATCGAAAGACTTATGACCAATACGGAGCAAAGGGAAGAAACCGTCGGGGGACCGCTTTTTACCCCAGGACGAGAAAACTGAGTCCGGGGCATTCCCGCTCGCGTTTTCTTGGGACGAGCACCGGAAGTCCTCGAGCTCAGCCCGTTTCCTTCGCTGCAAGTGCATTTCCAGTGGTTTCTGACACCGGACGAGCGTTCGTCACTCGTTGAAAGCTTCAACCATCTTTTGGACCGTTTTGGGTCGTTTCACAGTTCTCCCTCCAACGAGCTCGCTTCCCGACCTATACCTCCGGAAAACGTGTCAGGGAGCATGCCAGGAGTGTGGGTTGAAGTCCTCGGAGCACGAGACCCGAAGATCGGAAGACTTATGACCAATACGGAGCAAAGGGAAGAAACCGTCGGGGGACCGCTTTTTACCCCAGGACGAGAAAACTGAGTCCGGGGCATTCCCGCTCGCGTTTTCTTGGGACGAGCACCGGAAGTCCTCGAGCTCAGCCCGTTTCCTTCGCTGCAAGTGCATTTCCAGTGGTTTCTGACACCGGACGAGCGTTCGCCACTCGTTGGAAGCTTCGGCCATCTTTTGGACCGTTTTGGGTCGCACCACAGTTCTCCCTCCAACGAGCTCGCTTCCCGACCTATACCTCCGGAAAACGTGTCACGGAGCATGCCAGGAGTGTGGGTTGAAGTCCTCGGAGCACGAGACCCGAAGATCGAAAGACTTATGACCAATACGGAGCAAAGGGAAGAAACCGTCGGGGGACCGCTTTTTACCCCAGGACGAGAAAACTGAGTCCGGGGCATTCCCGCTCGCGTTTTCTTGGGACAAGCACCGAAAGTCCTCGAGCTCAGCCCGTTTCCTTCGCTGCAAGTGCATTTCCAGTGGTTTCTGACACCGGACGAGCGTTCGCCACTCGTTGGAAGCTTCGGCCATCTTTTGGACCGTTTTGGGTCGCACCACAGTTCTCCCTCCAACGAGCTCGCTTCCCGACCTATACCTCCGGAAAACGTGTCACGGAGCATGCCAGGAGTGTGGGTTGAAGTCCTCGAAGCACGAGACCCGAAGATCGAAAGACTTATGACCAATACGGAGCAAAGGGAAGAAACCGTCGGGGGACCGCTTTTTACCCCAGGACGAGAAAACTGAGTCCGGGGCATTCCCGCTCGCGTTTTCTTGGGACGAGCACCGGAAGTCCTCGAGCTCAGCCCGTTTCCTTCGCTGCAAGTGCATTTCCAGTGGTTTCTGACACCGGACGAGCGTTCGCCACTCGTTGGAAGCTTCGGCCATCTTTTGGACCGTTTTGGGTCGCACCACAGTTCTCCCTCCAACGAGCTCGCTTCCCGACCTATACCTCCGGAAAACGTGTCAGGGAGCATGCCAGGAGTGTGGGTTGAAGTCCTCGGAGCACGAGACCCGAAGATCGAAAGACTTATGACCAATACGGAGCAAAGGGAAGAAACCGTCGGGGGACCGCTTTTTACCCCAGGACGAGAAAACTGAGTCCGGGGCATTCCCGCTCGCGTTTTCTTGGGACGAGCACCGGAAGTCCTCGAGCTCAGCCCGTTTCCTTCGCTGCAAGTGCATTTCCAGTGGTTTCTGACACCGGACGAGCGTTCGCCTCTCGTTGGAAGCTTCGGCCATCTTTTGGACCGTTTTGGGTCGCACCACAGTTCTCCCTCCAACGAGCTCGCTTCCCGACCTATACCTCCGGAAAACGTGTCAGGGAGCATGCCAGGAGTGTGGGTTGAAGTCCTCGGAGCACGAGACCCAAAGATCGAAAGACTTATGACCAATACGGAGCAAAGGGAAGAAACCGTCGGGGGACCGCTTTTTACCCCAGGACGAGAAAACTGAGTCCGGGGCATTCCCGCTCGCGTTTTCTTGGGACGAGCACCGGAAGTCCTCGAGCTCAGCCCGTTTCCTTCGCTGCAAGTGCATTTCCAGTGGTTTCTGACACCGGACGAGCGTTCGTCACTCGTTGAAAGCTTCAACCATCTTTTGGACCGTTTTGGGTCGCACCACAGTTCTCCCTCCAACGAGCTCGCTTCCCGACCTATACCTCCGGAAAACGTGTCAGGGAGCATGCCAGGAGTGTGGGTTGAAGTCCTCGGAGCACGAGACCCGAAGATCGGAAGACTTATGACCAATACGGAGCAAAGGGAAGAAACCGTCGGGGGACCGCTTTTTACCCCAGGACGAGAAAACTGAGTCCGGGGCATTCCCGCTCGCGTTTTCTTGGGACGAGCACCGGAAGTCCTCGAGCTCAGCCCGTTTCCTTCGCTGCAAGTGCATTTCCAGTGGTTTCTGACACCGGACGAGCGTTCGCCACTCGTTGGAAGCTTCGGCCATCTTTTGGACCGTTTTGGGTCGCACCACAGTTCTCCCTCCAACGAGCTCGCTTCCCGACCTATACCTCCGGAAAACGTGTCACGGAGCATGCCAGGAGTGTGGGTTGAAGTCCTCGGAGCACGAGACCCGAAGATCGAAAGACTTATGACCAATACGGAGCAAAGGGAAGAAACCGTCGGGGGACCGCTTTTTACCCCAGGACGAGAAAACTGAGTCCGGGGCATTCCCGCTCGCGTTTTCTTGGGACGAGCACCGAAAGTCCTCGAGCTCAGCCCGTTTCCTTCGCTGCAAGTGCATTTCCAGTGGTTTCTGACACCGGACGAGCGTTCGCCACTCGTTGGAAGCTTCGGCCATCTTTTGGACCGTTTTGGGTCGCACCACAGTTCTCCCTCCAACGAGCTCGCTTCCCGACCTATACCTCCGGAAAACGTGTCACGGAGCATGCCAGGAGTGTGGGTTGAAGTCCTCGAAGCACGAGACCCGAAGATCGAAAGACTTATGACCAATACGGAGCAAAGGGAAGAAACCGTCGGGGGACCGCTTTTTACCCCAGGACGAGAAAACTGAGTCCGGGGCATTCCCGCTCGCGTTTTCTTGGGACGAGCACCGGAAGTCCTCGAGCTCAGCCCGTTTCCTTCGCTGCAAGTGCATTTCCAGTGGTTTCTGACACCGGACGAGCGTTCGCCACTCGTTGGAAGCTTCGGCCATCTTTTGGACCGTTTTGGGTCGCACCACAGTTCTCCCTCCAACGAGCTCGCTTCCCGACCTATACCTCCGGAAAACGTGTCAGGGAGCATGCCAGGAGTGTGGGTTGAAGTCCTCGGAGCACGGGACCCGAAGATCGAAAGACTTATGACCAATACGGAGCAAAGGGAAGAAACCGTCGGGGGACCGCTTTTTACCCCAGGACGAGAAAACTGAGTCCGGGGCATTCCCGCTCGCGTTTTCTTGGGACGAGCACCGGAAGTCCTCGAGCTCAGCCCGTTTCCTTCGCTGCAAGTGCATTTCCAGTGGTTTCTGACACCGGACGAGCGTTCGCCACTCGTTGGAAGCTTCGGCCATCTTTTGGACCGTTTTGGGTCGCACCACAGTTCTCCCTCCAACGAGCTCGCTTCCCGACCTATACCTCCGGAAAACGTGTCACGGAGCATGCCAGGAGTGTGGGTTGAAGTCCTCGGAGCACGAGACCCGAAGATCGAAAGACTTATGACCAATACGGAGCAAAGGGAAGAAACCGTCGGGGGACCGCTTTTTACCCCAGGACGAGAAAACTGAGTCCGGGGCATTCCCGCTCGCGTTTTCTTGGGACGAGCACCGGAAGTCCTCGAGCTCAGCCCGTTTCCTTCGCTGCAAGTGCATTTCCAGTGGTTTCTGACACCGGACGAGCGTTCGCCACTCGTTGGAAGCTTCGGCCATCTTTTGGACCGTTTTGGGTCGCACCACAGTTCTCCCTCCAACGAGCTCGCTTCCCGACCAATACCTCCGGAAAACGTGTCACGGAGCATGCCAGGAGTGTGGGTTGACGTCCTCGGAGCACGAGACCCGAAGATCGAAAGACTTATGACCAATACGGAGCAAAGGGAAGAAACCGTCGGGGGACCGCTTTTTACCCCAGGACGAGAAAACTGAGTCCGGGGCATTCCCGCTCGCGTTTTCTTGGGACGAGCACCGGAAGTCCTCGAGCTCAGCCCGTTTCCTTCGCTGCAAGTGCATTTCCAGTGGTTTCTGACACCGGACGAGCGTTCGCCACTCGTTGGAAGCTTCGGCCATCTTTTGGACCGTTTTGGGTCGCACTACAGTTCTCCCTCCAACGAGCTCGCTTCCCGACCTATACCTCCGGAAAACGTGTCAGGGAGCATGCCAGGAGTGTGGGTTGAAGTCCTCGGAGCACGAGACCCGAAGATCGAAAGACTTATAACCAATACGGAGCAAAGGGAAGAAACCGTCGGGGGACCGCTTTTTACCCCAGGACGAGAAAACTGAGTCCGGGGCATTCCCGCTCGCGTTTTCTTGGGACGAGCACCGGAAGTCCTCGAGCTCAGCCCGTTTCCTTCGCTGCAAGTGCATTTCCAGTGGTTTCTGACACCGGACGAGCGTTCGCCACTCGTTGGAAGCTTCGGCCATCTTTTGGACCGTTTTGGGTCGCACCACAGTTCTCCCTCCAACGAGCTCGCTTCCCGACCTATACCTCCGGAAAACGTGTCACGGAGCATGCCAGGAGTGTGGGTTGAAGTCCTCGGAGCACGAGACCCGAAGATCGAAAGACTTATGACCAATACGGAGCAAAGGGAAGAAACCGTCGGGGGACCGCTTTTTACCCCAGGACGAGAAAACTGAGTCCGGGGCATTCCCGCTCGCGTTTTCTTGGGACGAGCACCGGAAGTCCTCGAGCTCAGCCCGTTTCCTTCGCTGCAAGTGCATTTCCAGTGGTTTCTGACACCGGACGAGCGTTCGCCACTCGTTGGAAGCTTCGGCCATCTTTTGGACCGTTTTGGGTCGCACCACAGTTCTCCCTCCAACGAGCTCGCTTCCCGACCTATACCTCCGGAAAACGTGTCAGGGAGCATGCCAGGAGTGTGGGTTGAAGTCCTCGAAGCACGAGACCCAAAGATCGAAAGACTTATGACCAATACGGAGCAAAGGGAAGAAACCGTCGGGGGACCGCTTTTTACCCCAGGACGAGAAAACTGAGTCCGGGGCATTCCCGCTCGCGTTTTCTTGGGACGAGCACCGGAAGTCCTCGAGCTCAGCCCGTTTCCTTCGCTGCAAGTGCATTTCCAGTGGTTTCTGACACAGGACGAGCGTTCGCCACTCGTTGGAAGCTTCGGCCATCTTTTGGACCGTTTTGGGTCGCACCACAGTTCTCCCTCCAACGAGCTCGCTTCCCGACCTATACCTCCGGAAAACGTGTCAGGGAGCATGCCAGGAGTGTGGGTTGAAGTCCACGGAGCACGAGACCCGAAGATCGAAAGACTTATGACCAATACGGAGCAAAGGGAAGAAACCGTCGGGGGACCGCTTTTTACCCCAGGACGAGAAAACTGAGTCCGGGGCATTCCCGCTCGCGTTTTCTTGGGACGAGCACCGGAAGTCCTCGAGCTCAGCCCGTTTCCTTCGCTGCAAGTGCATTTCCAGTGGTTTCTGACACCGGACGAGCGTTCGCCACTCGTTGGAAGCTTCGGCCATCTTTTGGACCGTTTTGGGTCGCACCACAGTTCTCCCTCCAACGAGCTCGCTTCCCGACCAATACCTCCGGAAAACGTGTCACGGAGCATGCCAGGAGTGTGGGTTGACGTCCTCGGAGCACGAGACCCGAAGATCGAAAGACTTATGACCAATACGGAGCAAAGGGAAGAAACCGTCGGGGGACCGCTTTTTACCCCAGGACGAGAAAACTGAGTCCGGGGCATTCCCGCTCGCATTTTCTTGGGACGAGCACCGGAATTCCTCGAGCTCAGCCCGTTTCCTTCGCTGCAAGTGCATTTCCAGTGGTTTCTGACACCGGACGAGCGTTCGCCACTCGTTGGAAGCTTCGGCCATCTTTTGGACCGTTTTGGGTCGCACCACAGTTCTCCCTCCAACGAGCTCGCTTCCCGACCTATACCTCCGGAAAACGTGTCAGGGAGCATGCCAGGAGTGTGCGTTGAAGTCCTCGGAGCACGAGACCCGAAGATCGAAAGACTTATGACCAATACGGAGCAAAGGGAAGAAACCGTCGGGGGACCGCTTTTTACCCCAGGACGAGAAAACTGAGTCCGGGGCATTCCCGCTCGCGTTTTCTTGGGACGAGCACCGGAAGTCCTCGAGCTCAGCCCGTTTCCTTCGCTGCAAGTGCATTTCCAGTGGTTTCTGACACCGGACGAGCGTTCGCCACTCGTTGGAAGCTTCGGCCATCTTTTGGACCGTTTTGGGTCGCACCACAGTTCTCCCTCCAACGAGCTCGCTTCCCGACCTATACCTCCGGAAAACGTGTCAGGGAGCATGCCAGGAGTGTGGGTTGAAGTCCTCGGAGCACGAGACCCGAAGATCGAAAGACTTATGACCAATACGGAGCAAAGGGAAGAAACCGTCGGGGGACCGCTTTTTACCCCAGGACGAGAAAACTGAGTCCGGGGCATTCCCGCTCGCGTTTTCTTGGGACGAGCACCGGAAGTCCTCGAGCTCAGCCCGTTTCCTTCGCTGCAAGTGCATTTCCAGTGGTTTCTGACACCGGACGAGCGTTCGCCACTCGTTGGAAGCTTCGGCCATCTTTTGGACCGTTTTGGGTCGCACCACAGTTATCCCTCCAACGAGCTCGCTTCCCGACCTATACCTCCGGAAAACGTGTCAGGGAGCATGCCAGGAGTGTGGGTTGAAGTCCTCGGAGCACGAGACCCGAAGATCGAAAGACTTATGACCAATACGGAGCAAAGGGAAGAAACCGTCGGGGGACCGCTTTTTACCCCAGGACGAGAAAACTGAGTCCGGGGCATTCCCGCTCGCGTTTTCTTGGGACGAGTACCGGAAGTCCTCGAGCTCAGCCCGTTTCCTTCGCTGCAAGTGCATTTCCAGTGGTTTCTGACACCGGACGAGCGTTCGCCACTCGTTGGAAGCTTCGGCCATCTTTTGGACCGTTTTGGGTCGCACCACAGTTCTCCCTCCAACGAGCTCGCTTCCCGACCTATACCTCCGGAAACTGTGTCAGGGAGCATGCCAGGAGTGTGGGTTGAAGTCCTCGGAGCACGAGACCCGAAGATCGAAAGACTTATGACCAATACGGAGCAAAGGGAAGAAACCGTCGGGGGACCGCTTTTTACCCCAGGACGAGAAAACTGAGTCCGGGGCATTCCCGCTCGCGTTTTCTTGGGTCGAACACCGGAAGTCCTCGAGCTCAGCCCGTTTCCTTCGCTGCAAGTGCATTTCCAGTGGTTTCTGACACCGGACGAGCGTTCGCCACTCGTTCGAAGCTTCGGCCATCTTTTGGACCGTTTTGGGTCGCACCACAGTTCTCCCTCCAACGAGCTCGCTTCCCGACCTATACCTCCGAAAAACGTGTCAGGGAGCATGCCAGGAGTGTGGGTTGAAGTCCTCGGAGCACGAGACCCGAAGATCGAAAGACTTATGACCAATACGGAGCAAAGGGAAGAAACCGTCGGGGGACCGGTTTTTACCCCAGGACGAGAAAACTGAGTCCGGGGCATTCCCGCTCGCGTTTTCTTGGGACGAGCACCGGAAGTCCTCGAGCTCAGCCCGTTTCCTTTGCTGCAAGTGCATTTCCAGTGGTTTCTGACACCGGACGAGCGTTCGCCACTCGTTGGAAGCTTCGGCCATCTTTTGGACCGTTTTGGGTCGCACCACAGTTCTCCCTCCAACGAGCACGCTTCCCGACCTATACCTCTGGAAAACGTGTCAGGGAGCATGCCAGGAGTGTGGGTTGAAGTCCTCGGAGCACGAGACCCGAAGATCGAAAGACTTATGACCAATACGGAGCAAAGGGAAGAAACCGTCGGGGGACCGCTTTTTACCCCAGGACGAGAAAACTGAGTCCGGGGCATTCCCGCTCGCGTTTTCTTGGGACGAGCACCGGAAGTCCTCGAGCTCAGCCCGTTTCCTTCGCTGCAAGTGCATTTCCAGTGGTTTCTGACACCGGACGAGCGTTCGCCACTCGTTGGAAGCTTCGGCCATCTTTTGGACCGTTTTGGGTCGCACCACAGTTCTCCCTCCAACGAGCTCGCTTCCCGACCTATACCTCCGGAAAACGTGTCAGGGAGCATGCCAGGAGTGTGGGTTGAAGTCCTCGGAGCACGAGACCCGAAGATCGAAAGACTTATGACCAATACGGAGCAAAGGGAAGAAACCGTCGGGGGACCGCTTTTTACCCCAGGACGAGAAAACTGAGTCCGGGGCATTCCCGCTCGCGTTTTCTTGGGACGAGCACCGGAAGTCCTCGAGCTCAGCCCGTTTCATTCGCTGCAAGTGCATTTCCAGTGGTTTCTGACACCGGACGAGCGTTCGCCACTCGTTCGAAGCTTCGGCCATCTTTTGGACCGTTTTGGGTCGCACCACAGTTCTCCCTCCAACGAGCTCGCTTCCCGACCTATACCTCCGGAAAACGTGTCAGGGAGCATGCCAGGAGTGTGGGTTGAAGTCCTCGGAGCACGAGACCCGAAGATCGAAAGACTTAAGACCAATACGGAGCAAAGGGAAGAAACCGTCGGGGGACCGCTTTTTACCCCAGGACGAGAAAACGGAGTCCGGGGCATTCCCGCTCGCGTTTTCTTGGGACGAGCACCGGAAGTCCTCGAGCTCAGCCCGTTTCCTTCGCTGCAAGTGCATTTCCAGTGGTTTCTGACACCGGACGAGCGTTCGCCACTCGTTGGAAGCTTCGGCCATCTTTTGGACCGTTTTGGGTCGCACCACAGTTCTCCCTCCAACGAGCTCGCTTCCCGACCTATACCTCCGGAAAACGTGTCAGGGAGCATGCCAGGAGTGTGGGTTGAAGTCCTCGGAGCACGAGACCCGAAGATCGAAAGACTTAAGACCAATACGGAGCAAAGGGAAGAAACCGTCGGGGGACCGCTTTTTACCCCAGGACGAGAAAACTGAGTCCGGGGCATTCCCGCTCGCGTTTTCTTGGGACGAGCACCGGAAGTCCTCGAGCTCAGCCCGTTTCCTTCGCTGCAAGTGCATTTCCAGTGGTTTCTGACACCGGACGAGCGTTCGCCACTCGTTGGAAGCTTCGGCCATCTTTTGGACCGTTTTGGGTCGCACCACAGTTCTCCCTCCAACGAGCTCGCTTCCCGACCTATACCTCCGGAAAACGTGTCAGGGAGCATGCCAGGAGTGTGGGTTGAAGTCCTCGGAGCACGAGACCCGAAGATCGAAAGACTTATGACCAATACGGAGCAAAGGGAAGAAACCGTCGGGGGACCGCTTTTTACCCCAGGACGAGAAAACTGAGTCCGGGGCATTCCCGCTCGCGTTTTCTTGGGACGAGCACCGGAAGTCCTCGAGCTCAGCCCGTTTCCTTCGCTGCAAGTGCATTTCCAGTGGTTTCTGACACCGGACGAGCGTTCGCCACTCGTTGGAAGCTTCGGCCATCTTTTGGACCGTTTTGGGTCGCACCACAGTTATCCCTCCAACGAGCTCGCTTCCCGACCTATACCTCCGGAAAACGTGTCAGGGAGCATGCCAGGAGTGTGGGTTGAAGTCCTCGGAGCACGAGACCCGAAGATCGAAAGACTTATGACCAATACGGAGCAAAGGGAAGAAACCGTCGGGGGACCGCTTTTTACCCCAGGACGAGAAAACTGAGTCCGGGGCATTCCCGCTCGCGTTTTCTTGGGACGAGTACCGGAAGTCCTCGAGCTCAGCCCGTTTCCTTCGCTGCAAGTGCATTTCCAGTGGTTTCTGACACCGGACGAGCGTTCGCCACTCGTTGGAAGCTTCGGCCATCTTTTGGACCGTTTTGGGTCGCACCACAGTTCTCCCTCCAACGAGCTCGCTTCCCGACCTATACCTCCGGAAACTGTGTCAGGGAGCATGCCAGGAGTGTGGGTTGAAGTCCTCGGAGCACGAGACCCGAAGATCGAAAGACTTATGACCAATACGGAGCAAAGGGAAGAAACCGTCGGGGGACCGCTTTTTACCCCAGGACGAGAAAACTGAGTCCGGGGCATTCCCGCTCGCGTTTTCTTGGGTCGAACACCGGAAGTCCTCGAGCTCAGCCCGTTTCCTTCGCTGCAAGTGCATTTCCAGTGGTTTCTGACACCGGACGAGCGTTCGCCACTCGTTCGAAGCTTCGGCCATCTTTTGGACCGTTTTGGGTCGCACCACAGTTCTCCCTCCAACGAGCTCGCTTCCCGACCTATACCTCCGAAAAACGTGTCAGGGAGCATGCCAGGAGTGTGGGTTGAAGTCCTCGGAGCACGAGACCCGAAGATCGAAAGACTTATGACCAATACGGAGCAAAGGGAAGAAACCGTCGGGGGACCGGTTTTTACCCCAGGACGAGAAAACTGAGTCCGGGGCATTCCCGCTCGCGTTTTCTTGGGACGAGCACCGGAAGTCCTCGAGCTCAGCCCGTTTCCTTTGCTGCAAGTGCATTTCCAGTGGTTTCTGACACCGGACGAGCGTTCGCCACTCGTTGGAAGCTTCGGCCATCTTTTGGACCGTTTTGGGTCGCACCACAGTTCTCCCTCCAACGAGCACGCTTCCCGACCTATACCTCTGGAAAACGTGTCAGGGAGCATGCCAGGAGTGTGGGTTGAAGTCCTCGGAGCACGAGACCCGAAGATCGAAAGACTTATGACCAATACGGAGCAAAGGGAAGAAACCGTCGGGGGACCGCTTTTTACCCCAGGACGAGAAAACTGAGTCCGGGGCATTCCCGCTCGCGTTTTCTTGGGACGAGCACCGGAAGTCCTCGAGCTCAGCCCGTTTCCTTCGCTGCAAGTGCATTTCCAGTGGTTTCTGACACCGGACGAGCGTTCGCCACTCGTTGGAAGCTTCGGCCATCTTTTGGACCGTTTTGGGTCGCACCACAGTTCTCCCTCCAACGAGCTCGCTTCCCGACCTATACCTCCGGAAAACGTGTCAGGGAGCATGCCAGGAGTGTGGGTTGAAGTCCTCGGAGCACGAGACCCGAAGATCGAAAGACTTATGACCAATACGGAGCAAAGGGAAGAAACCGTCGGGGGACCGCTTTTTACCCCAGGACGAGAAAACTGAGTCCGGGGCATTCCCGCTCGCGTTTTCTTGGGACGAGCACCGGAAGTCCTCGAGCTCAGCCCGTTTCATTCGCTGCAAGTGCATTTCCAGTGGTTTCTGACACCGGACGAGCGTTCGCCACTCGTTCGAAGCTTCGGCCATCTTTTGGACCGTTTTGGGTCGCACCACAGTTCTCCCTCCAACGAGCTCGCTTCCCGACCTATACCTCCGGAAAACGTGTCAGGGAGCATGCCAGGAGTGTGGGTTGAAGTCCTCGGAGCACGAGACCCGAAGATCGAAAGACTTAAGACCAATACGGAGCAAAGGGAAGAAACCGTCGGGGGACCGCTTTTTACCCCAGGACGAGAAAACTGAGTCCGGGGCATTCCCGCTCGCGTTTTCTTGGGACGAGCACCGGAAGTCCTCGAGCTCAGCCCGTTTCCTTCGCTGCAAGTGCATTTCCAGTGGTTTCTGACACCGGACGAGCGTTCGCCACTCGTTGGAAGCTTCGGCCATCTTTTGGACCGTTTTGGGTCGCACCACAGTTCTCCCTCCAACGAGCTCGCTTCCCGACCTATACCTCCGGAAAACGTGTCAGGGAGCATGCCAGGAGTGTGGGTTGAAGTCCTCGGAGCACGAGACCCGAAGATCGAAAGACTTATGACCAATACGGAGCAAAGGGAAGAAACCGTCGGGGGACCGCTTTTTACCCCAGGACGAGAAAACGGAGTCCGGGGCATTCCCGCTCGCGTTTTCTTGGGACGAGCACCGGAAGTCCTCGAGCTCAGCCCGTTTCCTTCGCTGCAAGTGCATTTCCAGTGGTTTCTGACACCGGACGAGCGTTCGCCACTCGTTGGAAGCTTCGGCCATCTTTTGGACCGTTTTGGGTCGCACCACAGTTCTCCCTCCAACGAGCTCGCTTCCCGACCTATACCTCCGGAAAACGTGTCAGGGAGCATGCCAGGAGTGTGGGTTGAAGTCCTTGGAGCACGAGACCCGAAGATCGAAAGACTTATGACCAATACGGAGCAAAGGGAAGAAACCGTCGGGGGACCGCTTTTTACCCCAGGACGAGAAAACGGAGTCCGGGGCATTCCCGCTCGCGTTTTCTTGGGACGAGCACCGGAAGTCCTCGAGCTCAGCCCGTTTCCTTCGCTGCAAGTGCACTTCCAGTGGTTTCTGACACCGGACGAGCGTTCGCCACTCGTTGGAAGCTTCGGCCATCTTTTGGACCGTTTTGGGTCGCACCACAGTTCTCCCTCCAACGAGCTCGCTTCCCGACCTATACCTCCGGAAAACGTGTCAGGGAGCATGCCAGGAGTGTGGGTTGAAGTCCTCGTAGCACGAGACCCGAAGATCGAAAGACTTATGACCAATACGGAGCAAAGGGAAGAAACCGTCGGGGGACCGCTTTTTACCCCAGGACGAGAAAACGGAGTCCGGGGCATTCCCGCTCGCGTTTTCTTGGGACGAGCACCGGAAGTCCTCGAGCTCAGCCCGTTTCCTTCGCTGCAAGTGCATTTCCAGTTGTTTCTGACACCGGACGAGCGTTCGCCACTCGTTGGAAGCTTCGGCCATCTTTTGGACCGTTTTGGGTCGCACCACAGTTCTCCCTCCAACGAGCTCGCTTCCCGACCTATACCTCCGGAAAACGTGTGAGGGAGCATGCCAGGAGTGTGGGTTGAAGTCCTCGGAGCACGAGACCCGAAGATCGAAAGACTTATGACCAATACGGAGCAAAGGGAAGAAACCGTCGGGGGACCGCTTTTTACCCCAAGACGAGAAAACGGAGTCCGGGGCATTCCCGCTCGCGTTTTCTTGGGACGAGCACCGGAAGTCCTCGAGCTCAGCCCGTTTCCTTCGCTGCAAGTGCATTTCCAGTGGTTTCTGACACCGGACGAGCGTTCGCCACTCGTTGGAAGCTTCGGCCATCTTTTGGACCGTTTTGGGTCGCACCACAGTTCTCCCTCCAACGAGCTCGCTTCCCGACCTATACCTCCGGAAAACGTGTCAGGGAGCATGCCAGGAGTGTGGGTTGAAGTCCTCGGAGCACGAGACCCGAAGATCGAAAGACTTATGACCAAAACGGAGCAAAGGGAAGAAACCGTCGGGGGACCGCTTTTTACCCCAGGACGAGAAAACTGAGTCCGGGGCATTCCCGCTCGCGTTTTCTTGGGACGAGCACCGGAAGTCCTCGAGCTCAGCCTGTTTCCTTCGCTGCAAGTGCATTTCCAGTGGTTTCTGACACCGGACGAGCGTTCGCCACTCGTTGGAAGCTTCGGCCATCTTTTGGACCGTTTTGGGTCGCACCACAGTTCTCCCTCCAACGAGCTCGCTTCCCGACCTATACCTCCGGAAAACGTGTCAGGGAGCATGCCAGGAGTGTGGGTTGAAGTCCTCGGAGCACGAGACCCGAAGATCGAAAGACTTATGACCAATACGGAGCAAAGGGAAGAAACCGTCGGGGGACCGCTTTTTACCCCAGGACGAGAAAACGGAGTCTGGGGCATTCCCGCTCGCGTTTTCTTGGGACGAGCACCGGCAGTCCTCGAGCTCAGCCCGTTTCCTTCGCTGCAAGTGCATTTCCAGTGGTTTCTGACACCGGACGAGCGTTCGCCACTCGTTGGAAGCTTCGGCCATCTTTTGGACCGTTTTGGGTCGCACCACAGTTCTCACTCCAACGAGCTCGCTTCCCGACCTATACCTCCGGAAAACGTGTCAGGGAGCATGCCAGGAGTGTGGGTTGAAGTCCTCCGAGCACGAGACCCGAAGATCGAAAGACTTATGACCAATACGGAGCAAAGGGAAGAAACCGTCGGGGGACCGCTTTTAACCCCAGGACGAGAAAACTGAGTCCGGGGCATTCCTGCTCGCGTTTTCTTGGGACGAGCACCGGAAGTCCTCGAGCTCAGCCCGTTTCCTTCGCTGCAAGTGCATTTCCAGTGGTTTCTGACACCGGACGAGCGTTCGCCACTCGTTGGAAGCTTCGGCCATCTTTTGGACCGTTTTGGGTCGCACCACAGTTCTCCCTCCAACGAGCTCGCTTCCCGACCTATACCTCCGGAAAACGTGTCAGGGAGCATGCCAGGAGTGTGGGTTGAAGTCCCCGGAGCACGAGACCCGAAGATCGAAAGACTTATGACCAATACGGAGCAAAGGGAAGAAACCGTCGGGGGACCGCTTTTTACCCCAGGACGAGAAAACTGAGTCCGGGGCATTCCCGCTCGCGTTTTCTTGGGACGAGCACCGGAAGTCCTCGAGCTCAGCCCGTTTCCTTCGCTGCAAGTGCATTTCCAGTGGTTTCTGACACCGGACGAGCGTTCGCCACTCGTTGGAAGCTTCGGCCATCTTTTGGACCGTTTTGGGTCGCACCACAGTTCTCCCTCCAACGAGCTCGCTTCCCGACCTATACCTCCGGAAAACGTGTCAGGGAGCATGCCAGGAGTGTGGGTTGAAGTCCTCGGAGCACGAGACCCGAAGATCGAAAGACTTATGACCAATACGGAGCAAAGGGAAGAAACCGTCGGGGGACCGGTTTTTACCCCAGGACGAGAAAACTCAGTCCGGGGCATTCCCGCTCGCGTTTTCTTGGGACGAGCACCGGAAGTCCTCGAGCTCAGCCCGTTTCCTTCGCTGCAAGTGCATTTCCAGTGGTTTCTGACACCGGACGAGCGTTCGCCACTCGTTGGAAGCTTCGGCCATCTTTTGGACCGTTTTGGGTCGCACCACAGTTCTCCCTCCAACGAGCTTGCTTCCCGACCTATACCTCCGGAAAACGTGTCAGGGAGCATGCCAGGAGTGTGGGTTGAAGTCCTCGGAGCACGAGACCCGAAGATCGAAAGACTTATGACCAATACGGAGCAAAGGGAAGAAACCGTCGGGGGACCGCTTTTTACCCCAGGACGAGAAAACGAAGTTCGGGGCATTCCCGCTCGCGTTTTCTTGGGACGAGCACCGGACGTCCTCGAGCTCAGCCCGTTTCCTTCGCTGCAAGTGCATTTCCAGTGGTTTCTGACACCGGACGAGCGTTCGCCACTCGTTGGAAGCTTCGGCCATCTTTTGGACCGTTTTGGGTCGCACCACAGTTCTCCCTCCAACGAGCTCGCTTCCCGACCTATACCTCCGGAAAACGTGTCAGGGAGCATGCCAGGAGTGTGGGTTGAAGTCCTCGGAGCACGAGACCCGAAGATCGAAAGACTTATGACCAATACGGAGCAAAGGGAAGAAACCGTCGGGGGACCGCTTTTTACCCCAGGACGAGAAAACTCAGTCCGGGGCATTCCCGCTCGCGTTTTCTTGGGACGAGCACCGGAAGTCCTCGAGCTCAGCCCGTTTCCTTCGCTGCAAGTGCATTTCCAGTGGTTTCTGACACCGGACGAGCGTTCGCCACTCGTTGGAAGCTTCGGCCATCTTTTGGACCGTTTTGGGTCGCACCACAGTTCTCCCTCCAACGAGCTCGCTTCCCGACCTATACCTCCGGAAAACGTGTCAGGGAGCATGCCAGGAGTGTGGGTCGAAGTCCTCGTAGCACGAGACCCGAAGATCGAAAGACTTATGACCAATACGGAGCAAAGGGAAGAAACCGTCGGGGGACCGCTTTTTACCCCAGGACGAGAAAACGGAGTCCGGGGCATTCCCGCTCGCGTTTTCTTGGGACGAGCACCGGAAGTCCTCGAGCTCAGCCCGTTTCCTTCGCTGCAAGTGCATTTCCAGTGGTTTCTGACACCGGACGAGCGTTCGCCACTCGTTGGAAGCTTCGGCCATCTTTTGGACCGTTTTGGGTCGCACCACAGTTCTCCCTCCAACGAGCTCGCTTCCCGACCTATACCTCCGGAAAACGTGTCAGGGAGCATGCCAGGAGTGTGGGTTGAAGTCCTCGGAGCACGAGACCCGAAGATCGAAAGACTTATGACCAATACGGAGCAAAGGGAAGAAACCGTCGGGGGACCGCTTTTTACCCCAGGACGAGAAAACTCAGTCCGGGGCATTCCCGCTCGCGTTTTCTTGGGACGAGCACCGGAAGTCCTCGAGCTCAGCCCGTTTCCTTCGCTGCAAGTGCATTTCCAGTGGTTTCTGACACCGGACGAGCGTTCGCCACTCGTTGGAAGCTTCGGCCATCTTTTGGACCGTTTTGGGTCGCACCACAGTTCTCCCTCCAACGAGCTCGCTTCCCGACCTATACCTCCGGAAAACGTGTCAGGGAGCATGCCAGGAGTGTGGGTTGAAGTCCTCGGAGCACGAGACCCGAAGATCGAAAGACTTATGACCAATACGGAGCAAAGGGAAGAAACCGTCGGGGGACCGCTTTTTACCCCAGGACGAGAAAACGGAGTCCGGGGCATTCCCGCTCGCGTTTTCTTGGGACGAGCACCGGAATTCCTCGAGCTCAGCCCGTTTCCTTCGCTGCAAGTGCATTTCCAGTGGTTTCTGACACCGGACGAGCGTTCGCCACTCGTTGGAAGCTTCGGCCATCTTTTGGACCGTTTTGGGTCGCACCACAGTTCTCCCTCCAACGAGCTCGCTTGCCGACCTATACATCCGGAAAACGTGTCAGGGAGCATGCCAGGAGTGTGGATTGAAGTCCTTGGAGCACGAGACCCGAAGATCGAAAGACTTATGACCAATACGGAGCAAAGGGAAGAAACCGTCGGGGGACCGCTTTTTACCCCAGGACGAGAAAACGGAGTCCGGGGCATTCCCGCTCGCGTTTTCTTGGGACGAGCACCGGAAGTCCTCGAGCTCAGCCCGTTTCCTTCGCTGCAAGTGCATTTCCAGTGGTTTCTGACACCGGACGAGCGTTCACCACTCGTTGGAAGCTTCGGCCATCTTTTGGACCGTTTTGGGTCGCACCACAGTTCTCCCTCCAACGAGCTCGCTTGCCGACCTATACCTCCGGAAAACGTGTCAGGGAGCATGCCAGGAGTGTGGGTTGAAGTCCTCGGAGCACGAGACCCGAAGATCGAAAGACTTATGACCAATACGGAGCAAAGGGAAGAAACCGTCGGGGGACCGCTTTTTACCCCAGGACGAGAAAACTGAGTTCGGGGCATTCCCGCTCGCGTTTTCTTGGGACGAGCACCGGAAGTCCTCGAGCGCAGCCCGTTTCTTTCGCTGCAAGTGCATTTCCAGTGGTTTCTGACACCGGACGAGCGTTCGCCACTCGTTGGAAGCTTCGGCCATCTTTTGGACCGTTTTGGGTCGCACCACAGTTCTCCCTCCAACGAGCTCGCTTCCCGACCTATACCTCCGGAAAACGTGTCAGGGAGCATGCCAGGAGTGTGGGTTGAAGTCCTCGGAGCACGAGACCCGAAGATCGAAAGACTTATGACCAATACGGAGCAAAGGGAAGAAACCGTCGGGGGGACCGCTTTTTACCCCAGGACGAGAAAACGGAGTCTGGGGCATTCCCGCTCGCGTTTTCTTGGGACGAGCACCGGCAGTCCTCGAGCTCAGCCCGTTTCCTTCGCTGCAAGTGCATTTCCAGTGGTTTCTGACACCGGACGAGCGTTCGCCACTCGTTGGAAGCTTCGGCCATCTTTTGGACCGTTTTGGGTCGCACCACAGTTCTCCCTCCAACGAGCTCGCTTCCCGACCTATACCTCCGGAAAACGTGTCAGGGAGCATGCCAGGAGTGTGGGTTGAAGTCCTCGGAGCACGAGACCCGAAGATCGAAAGACTTATGACCAATACGGAGCAAAGGGAAGAAACCGTCGGGGGACCGCTTTTAACCCCAGGACGAGAAAACTGAGTCTGGGGCATTCCCGCTCGCGTTTTCTTGGGACGAGCACCGGCAGTCCTCGAGCTCAGCCCGTTTCCTTCGCTGCAAGTGCATTTCCAGTGGTTTCTGACACCGGACGAGCGTTCGCCACTCGTTGGAAGCTTCGGCCATCTTTTGGACCGTTTTGGGTCGCACCACAGTTCTCCCTCCAACGAGCTCGCTTCCCGACCTATACCTCCGGAAAACGTGTCAGGGAGCATGCCAGGAGTGTGGGTTGAAGTCCCCGGAGCACGAGACCCGAAGATCGAAAGACTTATGACCAATACGGAGCAAAGGGAAGAAACCGTCGGGGGACCGCTTTTTACCCCAGGACGAGAAAACTCAGTCCGGGGCATTCCCGCTCGCGTTTTCTTGGGACGAGCACCGGAAGTCCTCGAGCTCAGCCCGTTTCCTTCGCTGCAAGTGCATTTCCAGTGGTTTCTGACACCGGACGAGCGTTCGCCACTCGTTGGAAGCTTCGGCCATCTTTTGGACCGTTTTGGGTCGCACCACAGTTCTCCCTCCAACGAGCTCGCTTCCCGACCTATACCTCCGGAAAACGTGTCAGGGAGCATGCCAGGAGTGTGGGTTGAAGTCCCCGGAGCACGAGACCCGAAGATCGAAAGACTTATGACCAATACGGAGCAAAGGGAAGAAACCGTCGGGGGACCGCTTTTTACCCCAGGACGAGAAAACTGAGTCCGGGGCATTCCCGCTCGCGTTTTCTTGGGACGAGCACCGGAAGTCCTCGAGCTCAGCCCGTTTCCTTCGCTGCAAGTGCATTTCCAGTGGTTTCTGACACCGGACGAGCGTTCGCCACTCGTTGGAAGCTTCGGCCATCTTTTGGACCGTTTTGGGTCGCACCACAGTTCTCCCTCCAACGAGCTCGCTTCCCGACCTATACCTCCGGAAAACGTGTCAGGGAGCATGCCAGGAGTGTGGGTTGAAGTCCTCGGAGCACGAGACCCGAAGATCGAAAGACTTATGACCAATACGGAGCAAAGGGAAGAAACCGTCGGGGGACCGCTTTTTACCCCAGGACGAGAAAACGAAGTTCGGGGCATTCCCGCTCGCGTTTTCTTGGGACGAGCACCGGACGTCCTCGAGCTCAGCCCGTTTCCTTCGCTGCAAGTGCATTTCCAGTGGTTTCTGACACCGGACGAGCGTTCGCCACTCGTTGGAAGCTTCGGCCATCTTTTGGACCGTTTTGGGTCGCACCACAGTTCTCCCTCCAACGAGCTCGCTTCCCGACCTATACCTCCGGAAAACGTGTCAGGGAGCATGCCAGGAGTGTGGGTTGAAGTCCTCGGAGCACGAGACCCGAAGATCGAAAGACTTATGACCAATACGGAGCAAAGGGAAGAAACCGTCGGGGGACCGCTTTTTACCCCAGGACGAGAAAACTCAGTCCGGGGCATTCCCGCTCGCGTTTTCTTGGGACGAGCACCGGAAGTCCTCGAGCTCAGCCCGTTTCCTTCGCTGCAAGTGCATTTCCAGTGGTTTCTGACACCAGACGAGCGTTCGCCACTCGTTGGAAGCTTCGGCCATCTTTTGGACCGTTTTGGGTCGCACCACAGTTCTCCCTCCAACGAGCTCGCTTCCCGACCTATACCTCCGGAAAACGTGTCAGGGAGCATGCCAGGAGTGTGGGTCGAAGTCCTCGGAGCACGAGACCCGAAGATCGAAAGACTTATGACCAATACGGAGCAAAGGGAAGAAACCGTCGGGGGACCGCTTTTTACCCCAGGACGAGAAAACGGAGTCCGGGGCATTCCCGCTCGCGTTTTCTTGGGACGAGCACCCGAAGTCCTCGAGCTCAGTCCGTTTCCTTCGCTGCAAGTGCATTTCTGTTGGTTTCTGACACAGGACGAGCGTTCGGCACTCGTTGGAAGCTTCGGCCATCTTTTGGACCGTTTTGGGTCGCACCACAGTTCTCCCTCCAACGAGCTCGCTTCCCGACCTATACCTCCGGAAAACGTGTCAGGGAGCATGCCAGGAGTGTGGGTTGAAGTCCTCGGAGCACGAGACCCGAAGATCGAAAGACTTATGACCAATACGGAGCAAAGGGAAGAAACCGTCGGGGGACCGCTCTTTACCCCAGGACGAGAAAACTGAGTCCGGGGCATTCCCGCTCGCGTTTTCTTGGGACGAGCACCGGAAGACCTCGAGCTCAGCCCGTTTCCTTCGCTGCAAGTGCATTTCCAGTGGTTTCTGACACAGGACGAGCGTTCGCCACTCGTTGGAAGCTTCGGCCATCTTTTGGACCGTTTTGGGTCGCACCACAGTTCTCCCTCCAACGAGCTCGCTTCCCGACCTATACCTCCGGAAAACGTGTCAGGGAGCATGCCAGGAGTGTGGGTTGAAGTCCTCGGAGCACGAGACCCGAAGATCGAAAGACTTATGACCAATACGGAGCAAAGGGAAGAAACCGTCGGGGGACCGCTTTTTACCCCAGGACGAGAAAACGGAGTCCGGGGCATTCCCGCTCGCGTTTTCTGGGGACGAGCACCGGAAGTCCTCGAGCTCAGCTCGTTTCCTTCGCTGCAAGTGCATTTCTGTTGGTTTCTGACACCGGACGAGCGTTCGCCACTCGTTGGAAGCTTCGGCCATCTTTTGGACCGTTTTGGGTCGCACCACAGTTCTCCCTCCAACGAGCTCGCTTCCCGACCTATACCTCCGGAAAACGTGTCAGGGAGCATGCCAGGAGTGTGGGTTGAAGTCCTCGGAGCACGAGACCCGAAGATCGAAAGACTTATGACCAATACGGAGCAAAGGGAAGAAACCGTCGGGGGACCGCTTTTTACCCCAGGACGAGAAAACTGAGTCCGGGGCATTCCCGCTCGCGTTTTCTTGGGACGAGCACCGGAAGTACTCGAGCTCAGCCCGTTTCCTTCGCTGCAAGTGCATTTCCAGTGGTTTCTGACACCGGACGAGCGTTCGCCACTCGTTGGAAGCTTCGGCCATCTTTTGGACCGTTTTGGGTCGCACCACAGTTCTCCCTCCAACGAGCTCGCTTCCCGACCTATACCTCCGGAAAACGTGTCAGGGAGCATGCCAGGAGTGTGGGTTGAAGTCCTCGGAGCACGAGACCCGAAGATCGAAAGACTTATGACCAATACGGAGCAAAGGGAAGAAACCGTCGGGGGACCGCTTTTTACCCCAGAACGAGAAAACTGAGTCCGGGGCATTCCCGCTCGCGTTTTCTTGGGACGAGCACCGGAAGTCCTCGAGCTCAGCCCGTTTCCTTCGCTGCAAGTGCATTTCCAGTGGTTTCTGACACCGGACGAGCGTTCGCCACTCGTTGGAAGCTTCGGCCATCTTTTGGACCGTTTTGGGTCGCACCACAGTTCTCCCTCCAACGAGCTCGCTTCCCGACCTATACCTCCGGAAAACGTGTCAGGGAGCATGCCAGGAGTGTGGGTTGAAGTCCTCGGAGCACGAGACCCGAAGATCGAAAGACTTATGACCAATACGGAGCAAAGGGAAGAAACCGTCGGGGGACCGCTTTTTACCCCAGGACGAGAAAACTGAGTCCGGGGCATTCCCGCTCGCGTTTTCTTGGGACGAGCACCGGAAGTCCTCGAGCTCAGCCCGTTTCCTTCGCTGCAAGTGCATTTCCAGTGGTTTCTGACACCGGACGAGCGTTCGCCACTCGTTGGAAGCTTCGGCCATCTTTTGGACCGTTTTGGGTCGCACCACAGTTCTCCCTCCAACGAGCTCGCTTCCCGACCTATACCTCCGGAAAACGTGTCAGGGAGCATGCCAGGAGTGTGGGTTGAAGTCCTCGGAGCACGAGACCCGAAGATCGAAAGACTTATGACCAATACGGAGCAAAGGGAAGAAACCGTCGGGGGGCCGCTTTTTACCCCAGGACGAGAAAACTGAGTCCGGGGCATTCCCGCTCGCGTTTTCTTGGGACGAGCACCGGAAGTCCTCGAGCTCAGCCCGTTTCCTTCGCTGCAAGTGCATTTCCAGTGGTTTCTGACACCGGACGAGCGTTCGCCACTCGTTGGAAGCTTCGGCCATCTTTTGGACCGTTTTGGGTCGCACCACAGTTCTCCCTCCAACGAGCTCGCTTCCCGACCTATACCTCCGGAAAACGTGTCAGGGAGCATGCCAGGAGTGTGGGTTGAAGTCCTCGGAGCACGAGACCCGAAGATCGAAAGACTTATGACCAATACGGAGCAAAGGGAAGAAACCGTCGGGGGGCCGCTTTTTACCCTAGGACGAGAAAACTGAGTCCGGGGCATTCCCGCTCGCGTTTTCTTGGGACGAGCACCGGAAGTCCTCGAGCTCAGCCCGTTTCCTTCGCTGCAAGTGCATTTCCAGTGGTTTCTGACACCGGACGAGCGTTCGCCACTCGTTGGAAGCTTCGGCCATCTTTTGGACCGTTTTGGGTCGCACCACAGTTCTCCCTCCAACGAGCTCGCTTCCCGACCTATACCTCCGGAAAACGTGTCAGGGAGCATGCCAGGAGTGTGGGTTGAAGTCCTCGGAGCACGAGACCCGAAGATCGAAAGACTTATGACCAATACGGAGCAAAGGGAAGAAACCGTCGGGGGACCGCGTTTTACCCCAGGACGAGAAAACTGAGTCCGGGGCATTCCCGCTCGCGTTTTCTTGGGACGAGCACCGGAAGTCCTCGAGCTCAGCCCGTTTCCTTCGCTGCAAGTGCATTTCCAGTGGTTTCTGACACCGGACGAGCGTTCGCCACTCGTTGGAAGCTTCGGCCATCTTTTGGACCGTTTTGGGTCGCACCACAGTTCTCCCTCCAACGAGCTCGCTTCCCGACCTATACCTCCGGAAAACGTGTCAGGGAGCATGCCAGGAGTGTGGGTTGAAGTCCTCGGAGCACGAGACCCGAAGATCGAAAGACTTATGACCAATACGGAGCAAAGGGAAGAAACCGTCGGGGGACCGCCTTTTACCCCAGGACGAGAAAACTGAGTCCGGGGCATTCCCGCTCGCGTTTTCTTGGGACGAGCACCGGAAGTCCTCGAGCTCAGCCCGTTTCCTTCGCTGCAAGTGCATTTCCAGTGGTTTCTGACACCGGACGAGCGTTCGCCACTCGTTGGAAGCTTCGGCCATCTTTTGGACCGTTTTGGGTCGCACCACAGTTCTCCCTCCAACGAGCTCGCTTCCCGACCTATACCTCCGGAAAACGTGTCAGGGAGCATGCCAGGAGTGTGGGTTGAAGTCCTCGGAGCACGAGACCCGAAGATCGAAAGACTTATGACCAATACGGAGCAAAGGGAAGAAACCGTCGGGGGACCGCCTTTTACCCCAGGACGAGAAAACTGAGTCCGGGGCATTCCCGCTCGCGTTTTCTTGGGACGAGCACCGGAAGTCCTCGAGCTCAGCCCGTTTCCTTCGCTGCAAGTGCATTTCCAGTGGTTTCTGACACCGGACGAGCGTTCGCCACTCGTTGGAAGCTCCGGCCATCTTTTGGACCGTTTTGGGTCGCACCACAGTTCTCCCTCCAACGAGCTCGCTTCCCGACCTATACCTCCGGAAATCGTGTCAGGGAGCATGCCAGGAGTGTGGGTTGAAGTCCTCGGAGCACGAGACCCGAAGATCGAAAGACTTATGACCAATACGGAGCAAAGGGAAGAAACCGTCGGGGGACCGCCTTTTACCCGAGGACGAGAAAACTGAGTCCGGGGCATTCCCGCTCGCGTTTTCTTGGGACGAGCACCGGAAGTCCTCGAGCTCAGCCCGTTTCCTTCGCTGCAAGTGCATTTCCAGTGGTTTCTGACACCGGACGAGCGTTCGCCACTCGTTGGAAGCTTCGGCCATCTTTTGGACCGTTTTGGGTCGCACCACAGTTCTCCCTCCAACGAGCTCGCTTCCCGACCTATACCTCCGGAAAACGTGTCAGGGAGCATGCCAGGAGTGTGGGTTGAAGTCCTCGGAGCACGAGACCCGAAGATCGAAAGACTTATGACCAATACGGAGCAAAGGGAAGAAACCGTCGGGGGACCGCTTTTTACCCCAGGACGAGAAAACTGAGTCCGGGGCATTCCCGCTCGCGTTTTCTTGGGACGAGCACCGGAAGTCCTCGTGCTCAGCCCGTTTCCTTCGCTGCAAGTGCATTTCCAGTGGTTTCTGACACCGGACGAGCGTTCGCCACTCGTTGGAAGCTTCGGCCATCTTTTGGACCGTTTTGGGTCGCACCACAGTTCTCCCTCCAACGAGCTCGCTTCCCGACCTATACCTCCGGAAAACGTGTCAGGGAGCATGCCAGGAGTGTGGGTTGAAGTCCTCGGAGCACGAGACCCGAAGATCGAAAGACTTATGACCAATACGGAGCAAAGGGAAGAACTCGTCGGGGGACCGCTTTTTACCCCAGGACGAGAAAACTGAGTCCGGGGCATTCCCGCTCGCGTTTTCTTGGGACGAGCACCGGAAGTCCTCGAGCTCAGCCCGTTTCCTTCGCTGCAAGTGCATTTCCAGTGGTTTCTGACACCGGACGAGCGTTCGCCACTCGTTGGAAGCTTCGGCCATCTTTTGGACCGTTTTGGGTCGCACCACAGTTCTCCCTCCAACGAGCTCGCTTCCCGACCTATACCTCCGGAAAACGTGTCAGGGAGCATGCCAGGAGTGTGGGTTGAAGTCCTCGGAGCACGAGACCCGAAGATCGAAAGACTTATGACCAATACGGAGCAAAGGGAAGAAACCGTCGGGGGACCGCCTTTTACCCCAGGACGAGAAAACTGAGTCCGGGGCATTCCCGCTCGCGTTTTCTTGGGACGAGCACCGGAAGTCCTCGAGCTCAGCCCGTTTCCTTCGCTGCAAGTGCATTTCCAGTGGTTTCTGACACCGGACGAGCGTTCGCCACTCGTTGGAAGCTTCGGCCATCTAAACCCTAAACGGTCGCACCACAGTTCTCCCTCCAACGAGCTCGCTTCCCGACCTATACCTCCGGAAAACGTGTCAGGGAGCATGCCAGGAGTGTGGGTTGAAGTCCTCGAAGCACGAGACCCGAAGATCGAAAGACTTATGACCAATACGGAGCAAAGGGAAGAAACCGTCGGGGGACCGCTTTTTACCCCAGGACGAGAAAACTGAGTCCGGGGCATTCCCGCTCGCGTTTTCTTGGGACGAGCACCGGAAGTCCTCGAGCTCAGCCCGTTTCCTTCGCTGCAAGTGCATTTCCAGTGGTTTCTGACACCGGACGAGCGTTCGCCACTCGTTGGAAGCTTCGGCCATCTTTTGGACCGTTTTGGGTCGCACCACAGTTCTCCCTCCAACGAGCTCGCTTCCCGATCTATACCTCCGGAAAACGTGTCAGGGAGCATGCCAGGAGTGTGGGTTGAAGTCCTCCGAGCACGAGACCCGAAGATCGAAAGACTTATGACCAATACGGAGCAAAGGGAAGAAACCGTCGGGGGACCGCCTTTTACCCCAGGACGAGAAAACTGAGTCCGGGGCATTCCCGCTCGCGTTTTCTTGGGACGAGCACCGGAAGTCCTCGAGCTCAGCCCGTTTCCTTCGCTGCAAGTGCATTTCCAGTGGTTTCTGACACCGGACGAGCGTTCGCCACTCGTTGGAAGCTTCGGCCATCTTTTGGACCGTTTTGGGTCGCACCACAGTTCTCCCTCCAACGAGCTCGCTTCCCGACCTATACCTCCGGAAAACGTGTCAGGGAGCATGCCAGGAGTGTGGGTTGAAGTCCTCGGAGCACGAGACCCGAAGATCGAAAGACTTATGACCAATACGGAGCAAAGGGAAGAAACCGTCGGGGGACCGCCGTTTACCCCAGGACGAGAAAACTGAGTCCGGGGCATTCCCGCTCGCGTTTTCTTGGGACGAGCACCGGAAGTCCTCGAGCTCAGCCCGTTTCCTTCGCTGCAAGTGCATTTCTAGTGGTTTCTGACACCGGACGAGCGTTCGCCAGTCGTTGGAAGCTTCGGCCATCTTTTGGACCGTTTTGGGTCGCACCACAGT
This sequence comes from Cucumis melo, assembly GCF_025177605.1. Lineage (NCBI taxonomy): Eukaryota > Viridiplantae > Streptophyta > Magnoliopsida > Cucurbitales > Cucurbitaceae > Cucumis > Cucumis melo. The sequence goes on from NW_026123805.1 coordinate 370,322, forward strand.
TCTCCCTCCAACGAGCTCGCTTCCCGACCTATACCTCCGGAAAACGTGTCAGGGAGCATGCCAGGAGTGTGGGTTGAAGTCCTCGGAGCACGAGACCCGAAGATCGAAAGACTTATGACCAATACGGAGCAAAGGGAAGAAACCGTCGGGGGACCGCCTTTTTACCCCAGGACGAGAAAACTGAGTCCGGGGCATTCCCGCTCGCGTTTTCTTGGGACGAGCACCGGAAGTCCTCGAGCTCAGCCCGTTTCCTTCGCTGCAAGTGCATTTCCAGTGGTTTCTGACACTGGACGAGCGTTCGCCACTCGTTGGAAGCTTCGGCCATCTTTTGGACCGTTTTGGGTCGCACCACAGTTCTCCCTCCAACGAGCTCGCTTCCCGACCTATACCTCCGGAAAACGTGTCAGGGAGCATGCCAGGAGTGTGGGTTGAAGTCCTCGGAGCACGAGACCCGAAGATCGAAAGACTTATGACCAATACGGAACAAAGGGAAGAAACCGTCGGGGGACCGCCTTTTACCCCAGGACGAGAAAACTGAGTCCGGGGCATTCCCGCTCGCGTTTTCTTGGGACGAGCACCGGAAGTCCTCGAGCTCAGCCCGTTTCCTTCGCTGCAAGTGCATTTCCAGTGGTTTCTGACACCGGACGAGCGTTCGCCACTCGTTGGAAGCTTCGGCCATCTTTTGGACCGTTTTGGGTCGCACCACAGTTCTCCCTCCAACGAGCTCGCTTCCCGACCTATACCTCCGGAAAACGTGCAGGGAGCATGCCAGGAGTGTGGGTTGAAGTCCTCGGAGCACGAGACCCGAAGATCGAAAGACTTATGACCAATACGGAGCAAAGGGAAGAAACCGTCGGGGGACCGCCTTTTACCCCAGGACGAGAAAACTGAGTCCGGGGCATTCCCGCTCGCGTTTTCTTGGGACGAGCACCGAAAGTCCTCGAGCTCAGCCCGTTTCCTTCGCTGCAAGTGCATTTCCAGTGGTTTCTGACACCGGACGAGCGTTCGCCACTCGTTGGAAGCTTCGGCCATCTTTTGGACCGTTTTGGGTCGCACCACAGTTCTCCCTCCAACGAGCTCGCTTCCCGACCTATACCTCCGGAAAACGTGTCAGGGAGCATGCCAGGAGTGTGGGTTCAAGTCCTCCGAGCACGAGACCCGAAGATCGAAAGACTTATGACCAATACGGAGCAAAGGGAAGAAACCGTCGGGGGACCGCCGTTTACCCCAGGACGAGAAAACTGAGTCCGGGGCATTCCCGCTCGCGTTTTCTTGGGACGAGCACCGGAAGTCCTCGAGCTCAGCCCGTTTCCTTCGCTGCAAGTGCATTTCCAGTGGTTTCTGACACCGGACGAGCGTTCGCCACTCGTTGGAAGCTTCGGCCATCTTTTGGACCGTTTTGGGTCGCACCACAGTTCTCCCTCCAACGAGCTCGCTTCCCGACCTATACCTCCGGAAAACGTGTCAGGGAGCATGCCAGGAGTGTGGGTTGAAGTCCTCGGAGCACGAGACCCGAAGATCGAAAGACTTATGACCAATACGGAGCAAAGGGAAGAAACCGTCGGGGGACCGCCTTTTACCCCAGGACGAGAAAACTGAGTCCGGGGCATTCCCGCTCGCGTTTTCTTGGGACGAGCACCGAAAGTCCTCGAGCTCAGCCCGTTTCCTTCGCTGCAAGTGCATTTCCAGTGGTTTCTGACACCGGACGAGCGTTCGCCACTCGTTGGAAGCTTCGGCCATCTTTTGGACCGTTTTCGGTCGCACCACAGTTCTCCCTCCAACGAGCTCGCTTCCCGACCTATACCTCCGGAAAACGTGTCAGGGAGCATGCCAGGAGTGTGGGTTGAAGTCCTCGGAGCACGAGACCCGAAGATCGAAAGACTTATGACCAACACGGAGCAAAGGGAAGAAACCGTCGGGGGACCGCTTTTTACCCCAGGACGAGAAAACTGAGTCCGGGGCATTCCCGCTCGCGTTTTCTTGGGACGAGCACCGGAAGTCCTCGAGCTCAGCCCGTTTCCTTCGCTGCAAGTGCATTTCTAGTGGTTTCTGACACCGGACGAGCGTTCGCCAGTCGTTGGAAGCTTCGGCCATCTTTTGGACCGTTTTGGGTCGCACCACAGTTCTCCCTCCAACGAGCTCGCTTCCCGACCTATACCTCCGGAAAACGTGTCAGGGAGCATGCCAGGAGTGTGGGTTGAAGTCCTCGGAGCACGAGACCCGAAGATCGAAAGACTTATGACCAATACGGAGCAAAGGGAAGAAACCGTCGGGGGACCGCCTTTTTACCCCAGGACGAGAAAACTGAGTCCGGGGCATTCCCGCTCGCGTTTTCTTGGGACGAGCACCGGAAGTCCTCGAGCTCAGCCCGTTTCCTTCGCTGCAAGTGCATTTCCAGTGGTTTCTGACACTGGACGAGCGTTCGCCACTCGTTGGAAGCTTCGGCCATCTTTTGGACCGTTTTGGGTCGCACCACAGTTCTCCCTCCAACGAGCTCGCTTCCCGACCTATACCTCCGGAAAACGTGTCAGGGAGCATGCCAGGAGTGTGGGTTGAAGTCCTCGGAGCACGAGACCCGAAGATCGAAAGACTTATGACCAATACGGAACAAAGGGAAGAAACCGTCGGGGGACCGCCTTTTACCCCAGGACGAGAAAACTGAGTCCGGGGCATTCCCGCTCGCGTTTTCTTGGGACGAGCACCGGAAGTCCTCGAGCTCAGCCCGTTTCCTTCGCTGCAAGTGCATTTCCAGTGGTTTCTGACACCGGACGAGCGTTCGCCACTCGTTGGAAGCTTCGGCCATCTTTTGGACCGTTTTGGGTCGCACCACAGTTCTCCCTCCAACGAGCTCGCTTCCCGACCTATACCTCCGGAAAACGTGCAGGGAGCATGCCAGGAGTGTGGGTTGAAGTCCTCGGAGCACGAGACCCGAAGATCGAAAGACTTATGACCAATACGGAGCAAAGGGAAGAAACCGTCGGGGGACCGCCTTTTACCCCAGGACGAGAAAACTGAGTCCGGGGCATTCCCGCTCGGGTTTTCTTGGGACGAGCACCGAAAGTCCTCGAGCTCAGCCCGTTTCCTTCGCTGCAAGTGCATTTCCAGTGGTTTCTGACACCGGACGAGCGTTCGCCACTCGTTGGAAGCTTCGGCCATCTTTTGGACCGTTTTGGGTCGCACCACAGTTCTCCCTCCAACGAGCTCGCTTCCCGACCTATACCTCCGGAAAACGTGTCAGGGAGCATGCCAGGAGTGTGGGTTGAAGTCCTCGGAGCACGAGACCCGAAGATCGAAAGACTTATGACCAACACGGAGCAAAGGGATGAAACCGTCGGGGGACCGCTTTTTACCCCAGGACGAGAAAACTGAGTCCGGAGCATTCCCGCTCGCGTTTTCTTGGGACGAGCACCGGAAGTCCTCGAGCTCAGCCCGTTTCCTTCGCTGCAAGTGCATTTCTAGTGGTTTCTGACACCGGACGAGCGTTCGCCACTCGTTGGAAGCTTCGGCCATCTTTTGGACCGTTTTGGGTCGCACCACAGTTCTCCCTCCAACGAGCTCGCTTCCCGACCTATACCTCCGGAAAACGTGTCACGGAGCATGCCAGGAGTGTGGGTTGAAGTCCTCGGAGCACGAGACCCGAAGATCGAAAGACTTATGACCAATACGGAGCAAAGGGAAGAAACCGTCGGGGGACCGCCTTTTTACCCCAGGACGAGAAAACTGAGCCCGGGGCATTCCCGCTCGCGTTTTCTTGGGACGAGCACCGGAAGTCCTCGAGCTCAGCCCGTTTCCTTCGCTGCAAGTGCATTTCCAGTGGTTTCTGACACCGGACGAGCGTTCGCCACTCGTTGGAAGCTTCGGCCATCTTTTGGACCGTTTTGGGTCGCACCACAGTTCTCCCTCCAACGAGCTCGCTTCCCGACCTATACCTCCGGAAAACGTGTCAGGGAGCATGCCAGGAGTGTGGGTTGAAGTCCTCGGAGCATGAGACCCGAAGATCGAAAGACTTATGACCAATACGGAGCAAAGGGAAGAAACCGTCGGGGGACCGCCTTTTACCCCAGGACGAGAAAACTGAGTCCGGGGCATTCCCGCTCGCGTTTTCTTGGGACGAGCACCGGAAGTCCTCGAGCTCAGCCCGTTTCCTTCGCTGCAAGTGCATTTCCAGTGGTTTCTGACACCGGACGAGCGTTCGCCACTCGTTGGAAGCTTCGGCCATCTTTTGGACCGTTTTGGGTCGCACCACAGTTCTCCCTCCAACGAGCTCGCTTCCCGACCTATACCTCCGGAAAACGTGCAGGGAGCATGCCAGGAGTGTGGGTTGAAGTCCTCGGAGCACGAGACCCGAAGATCGAAAGACTTATGACCAATACGGAGCAAAGGGAAGAAACCGTCGGGGGACCGCCTTTTACCCCAGGACGAGAAAACTGAGTCCGGGGCATTCCCGCTCGCGTTTTCTTGGGACGAGCACCGAAAGTCCTCGAGCTCAGCCCGTTTCCTTCGCTGCAAGTGCATTTCCAGTGGTTTCTGACACCGGACGAGCGTTCGCCACTCGTTGGAAGCTTCGGCCATCTTTTGGACCATTTTGGGTCGCACCACAGTTCTCCCTCCAACGAGCTCGCTTCCCGACCTATACCTCCGGAAAACGTGTCAGGGAGCATGCCAGGAGTGTGGGTTGAAGTCCTCGGAGCACGAGACCCGAAGATCGAAAGACTTATGACCAATACGGAGCAAAGGGATGAAACCGTCGGGGGACCGCTTTTTACCCCAGGACGAGAAAACTGAGTCCGGAGCATTCCCGCTCGCGTTTTCTTGGGACGAGCACCGGAAGTCCTCGAGCTCAGCCTGTTTCCTTCGCTGCAAGTGCATTTCTAGTGGTTTCTGACACCGGACGAGCGTTCGCCACTCGTTGGAAGCTTCGGCCATCTTTTGGACCGTTTTGGGTCGCACCACAGTTCTCCCTCCAACGAGCTCGCTTCCCGACCTATACCTCCGGAAAACGTGTCAGGGAGCATGCCAGGAGTGTGGGTTGAAGTCCTCGGAGCACGAGACCCGAAGATCGAAAGACTTATGACCAATACGGAGCAAAGGGAAGAAACCGTCGGGGGACCGCCTTTTTACCCCAGGACGAGAAAACTGAGTCCGGGGCATTCCCGCTCGCGTTTTCTTGGGACGAGCACCGGAAGTCCTCGAGCTCAGCCCGTTTCCTTCGCTGCAAGTGCATTTCCAGTGGTTTCTGACACCGGACGAGCGTTCGCCACTCGTTGGAAGCTTCGGCCATCTTTTGGACCGTTTTGGGTCGCACCACAGTTCTCCCTCCAACGAGCTCGCTTCCCGACCTATACCTCCGGAAAACGTGTCAGGGAGCATGCCAGGAGTGTGGGTTGAAGTCCTCGGAGCACGAGACCCGAAGATCGAAAGACTTATGACCAATACGGAGCAAAGGGAAGAAACCGTCGGGGGACCGCCTTTTACCCCAGGACGAGAAAACTTAGTCCGGGGCATTCCCGCTCGCATTTTCTTGGGACGAGCACCGGAAGTCCTCGAGCTCAGCCCGTTTCCTTCGCTGCAAGTGCATTTCCAGTGGTTTCTGACACCGGACGAGCGTTCGCCACTCGTTGGAAGCTTCGGCCATCTAAACCCTAAACGGTCGCACCACAGTTCTCCCTCCAACGAGCTCGCTTCCCGACCTATACCTCCGGAAAACGTGTCAGGGAGCATGCCAGGAGTGTGGGTTGAAGTCCTCGAAGCACGAGACCCGAAGATCGAAAGACTTATGACCAATACGGAGCAAAGGGAAGAAACCGTCGGGGGACCGCTTTTTACCCCAGGACGAGAAAACTGAGTCCGGGGCATTCCCGCTCGCGTTTTCTTGGGACGAGCACCGGAAGTCCTCGAGCTCAGCCCGTTTCCTTCGCTGCAAGTGCATTTCCAGTGGTTTCTGACACCGGACGAGCGTTCGCCACTCGTTGGAAGCTTCGGCCATCTTTTGGACCGTTTTGGGTCGCACCACAGTTCTCCCTCCAACGAGCTCGCTTCCCGATCTATACCTCCGGAAAACGTGTCAGGGAGCATGCCAGGAGTGTGGGTTCAAGTCCTCCGAGCACGAGACCCGAAGATCGAAAGACTTATGACCAATACGGAGCAAAGGGAAGAAACCGTCGGGGGACCGCCTTTTACCCCAGGACGAGAAAACTGAGTCCGGGGCATTCCCGCCCGCGTTTTCTTGGGACGAGCACCGGAAGTCCTCGAGCTCAGCCCGTTTCCTTCGCTGCAAGTGCATTTCCAGTGGTTTCTGACACCGGACGAGCGTTCGCCACTCGTTGGAAGCTTCGGCCATCTTTTGGACCGTTTTGGGTCGCACCACAGTTCTCCCTCCAACGAGCTCGCTTCCCGACCTATACCTCCGGAAAACGTGTCAGGGAGCATGCCAGGAGTGTGGGTTGAAGTCCTCGGAGCACGAGACCCGAAGATCGAAAGACTTATGACCAATACGGAGCAAAGGGAAGAAACCGTCGGGGGACCGCCGTTTACCCCAGGACGAGAAAACTGAGTCCGGGGCATTCCCGCTCGCGTTTTCTTGCGACGAGCACCGGAAGTCCTCGAGCTCAGCCCGTTTCCTTCGCTGCAAGTGCATTTCCAGTGGTTTCTGACACCGGACGAGCGTTCGCCACTCGTTGGAAGCTTCGGCCATCTTTTGGACCGTTTTGGGTCGCACCACAGTTCTCCCTCCAACGAGCTCGCTTCCCGATCTATACCTCCGGAAAACGTGTCAGGGAGCATGCCAGGAGTGTGGGTTGAAGTCCTCGGAGCACGAGACCCGAAGATCGAAAGACTTATGACCAATACGGAGCAAAGGGAAGAAACCGTCGGGGGACCGCCGTTTACCCCAGGACGAGAAAACTGAGTCCGGGGCATTCCCGCTCGCGTTTTCTTGGGACGAGCACCGGAAGTCCTCGAGCTCAGCCCGTTTCCTTCGCTGCAAGTGCATTTCCAGTGGTTTCTGACACCGGACGAGCGTTCGCCACTCGTTGGAAGCTTCGGCCATCTTTTGGACCGTTTTGGGTCGCACCACAGTTCTCCCTCCAATGAGCTCGCTTCCCGACCTATACCTCCGGAAAACGTGTCAGGGAGCATGCCAGGAGTGTGGGTTGAAGTCCTCGGAGCACGAGACCCGAAGATCGAAAGACTTATGACCAATACGGAGCAAAGGGAAGAAACCGTCGGGGGACCGCCTTTTACCCCAGGACGAGAAAACTGAGTCCGGGGCATTCCCGCTCGCGTTTTCTTGGGACGAGCACCGAAAGTCCTCGAGCTCAGCCCGTTTCCTTCACTGCAAGTGCATTTCCAGTGGTTTCTGACACCGGACGAGCGTTCGCCACTCGTTGGAAGCTTCGGCCATCTTTTGGACCGTTTTGGGTCGCACCACAGTTCTCCCTCCAACGAGCTCGCTTCCCGACCTATACCTCCGGAAAACGTGTCAGGGAGCATGCCAGGAGTGTGGGTTCAAGTCCTCCGAGCACGAGACCCGAAGATCGAAAGACTTATGACCAATACGGAGCAAAGGGAAGAAACCGTCGGGGGACCGCCGTTTACCCCAGGACGAGAAAACTGAGTCCGGGGCATTCCCGCTCGCGTTTTCTTGGGACGAGCACCGGAAGTCCTCGAGCTCAGCCCGTTTCCTTCGCTGCAAGTGCATTTCCAGTGGTTTCTGACACCGGACGAGCGTTCGCCACTCGTTGGAAGCTTCGGCCATCTTTTGGACCGTTTTGGGTCGCACCACAGTTCTCCCTCCAACGAGCTCGCTTCCCGACCTATACCTCCGGAAAACGTGTCAGGGAGCATGCCAGGAGTGTGGGTTGAAGTCCTCAGAGCACGAGACCCGAAGATCGAAAGACTTATGACCAATACGGAGCAAAGGGAAGAAACCGTCGGGGGACCGCCTTTTACCCCAGGACGAGAAAACTGAGTCCGGGGCATTCCCGCTCGCGTTTTCTTGGGACGAGCACCGAAAGTCCTCGAGCTCAGCCCGTTTCCTTCGCTGCAAGTGCATTTCCAGTGGTTTCTGACACCGGACGAGCGTTTGCCACTCGTTGGAAGCTTCGGCCATCTTTTGGACCGTTTTGGGTCGCACCACAGTTCTCCCTCCAACGAGCTCGCTTCCCGACCTATACCTCCGGAAAACGTGTCAGGGAGCATGCCAGGAGTGTGGGTTGAAGTCCTCGGAGCACGAGACCCGAAGATCGAAAGACTTATGACCAATACGGAGCAAAGGGAAGAAACCGTCGGGGGACCGCCTTTTACCCCAGGACGAGAAAACGGAGTCCGGGGCATTCCCGCTCGCGTTTTCTTGGGACGAGCACCGGAAGTCCTCGAGCTCAGCCCGTTTCCTTCGCTGCAAGTGCATTTCTAGTGGTTTCTGACACCGGACGAGCGTTCGCCACTCGTTGGAAGCTTCGGCCATCTTTTGGACCGTTTTGGGTCGCACCACAGTTCTCCCTCCAACGAGCTCGCTTCCCGACCTATACCTCCGGAAAACGTGTCAGGGAGCATGCCAGGAGTGTGGGTTGAAGTCCTCGGAGCACGAGACCCGAAGATCGAAAGACTTATGACCAATACGGAGCAAAGGGAAGAAACCGTCGGGGGACCGCCTTTTTACCCCAGGACGAGAAAACTGAGTCCGGGGCATTCCCGCTCGCGTTTTCTTGGGACGAGCACCGGAAGTCCTCGAGCTCAGCCCGTTTCCTTCGCTGCAAGTGCATTTCCAGTGGTTTCTGACACCGGACGAGCGTTCGCCGCTCGTTGGAAGCTTCGGCCATCTTTTGGACCGTTTTGGGTCGCACCACAGTTCTCCTTCCAACGAGCTCGCTTCCCGACCTATACCTCCGGAAAACGTGTCAGGGAGCATGCCAGGAGTGTGGGTTGAAGTCCTCGGAGCACGAGACCCGAAGATCGAAAGACTTATGACCAATACGGAGCAAAGGGAAGAAACCGTCGGGGGACCGCCTTTTTACCCCAGGACGAGAAAACTGAGTCCGGGGCATTCCCGCTCGCATTTTCTTGGGACGAGCACCGAAAGTCCTCGAGCTCAGCCCTTTTCCTTCGCTGCAAGTGCATTTCCAGTGGTTTCTGACACCGGACGAGCGTTCGCCACTCGTTGGAAGCTTCGGCCATCTTTTGGACCGTTTTGGGTCGCACCACAGTTCTCCCTCCAACGAGCTCGCTTCCCGACCTATACCTCCGGAAAACGTGTCAGGGAGCATGCCAGGAGTGTGGGTTGAAGTCCTCGGAGCACGAGACCCGAAGATCGAAAGACTTATGACCAATACGGAGCAAAGGGAAGAAACCGTCGGGGGACCGCTTTTTACCCCAGGACGAGAAAACTGAGTCCGGGGCATTCCCGCTCGCGTTTTCTTGGGACGAGCACCGGAAGTCCTCGAGCTCAGCCCGTTTCCTTCGCTGCAAGTGCATTTCCAGTGGTTTCTGACACCGGACGAGCGTTCGCCACTCGTTGGAAGCTCCGGCCATCTTTTGGACCGTTTTGGGTCGCACCACAGTTCTCCCTCCAACGAGCTCGCTTCCCGACCTATACCTCCGGAAAACGTGTCAGGGAGCATGCCAGGAGTGTGGGTTGAAGTCCTCGGAGCACGAGACCCGAAGATCGAAAGACTTATGACCAATACGGAGCAAAGGGAAGAAACCGTCGGGGGACCGCTTTTTACCCCAGGACGAGAAAATTGAGTCCGGGGCATTCCCGCTCGCGTTTTCTTGGGACGAGCACCGGAAGTCCTCGAGCTCAGCCCGTTTCCTTCGCTGCAAGTGCATTTCCAGTGGTTTCTGACACCGGACGAGCGTTCGGCACTCGTTGGAAGCTCCGGCCATCTTTTGGACCGTTTTGGGTCGCACCACAGTTCTCCCTCCAACGAGCTCGCTTCCCGACCTATACCTCCGGAAAACGTGTCAGGGAGCATGCCAGGAGTGTCGGTTGAAGTCCTCGGAGCACGAGACCCGAAGATCGAAAGACTTATGACCAATACGGAGCAAAGGGAAGAAACCGTCGGGGGACCGCTTTTTACCCCAGGACGAGAAAACTGAGTCCGGGGCATTCCCGCTCGCGTTTTCTTGGGACGAGCACCGGAAGTCCTCGAGCTCAGCCCGTTTCCTTCGCTGCAAGTGCATTTCCAGTGGTTTCTGACACCGGACGAGCGTTCGCCACTCGTTGGAAGCTTCGGCCATCTTTTGGACCGTTTTGGGTCGCACCACAGTTCTCCCTCCAACGAGCTCGCTTCCCGACCTATACCTCCGGAAAACGTGTCACGGAGCATGCCAGGAGTGTGGGTTGAAGTCCTCGGAGCACGAGACCCGAAGATCGAAAGACTTGTGACCAATACGGAGCAAAGGGAAGAAACCGTCGGGGGACCGCTTTTTACCCCAGGACGAGAAAACTGAGTCCGGGGCATTCCCGCTCGCGTTTTCTTGGGACGAGCACCGGAAGTCGTTGAGCTCAGCCCGTTTCCTTCGCTGCAAGTGCATTTCCAGTGGTTTCTGACACCGGACGAGCGTTCGCCACTCGTTGGAAGCTTCGGCCATCTTTTGGACCGTTTTGGGTCGCACCACAGTTCTCCCTCCAACGAGCTCGCTTCCCGACCTATACCTCCGGAAAACGTGTCAGGGAGCATGCCAGAAGTGTGGGTTGAAGTCCTCGGAGCACGAGACCCGAAGATCGAAAGACTTATGACCAATACGGAGCAAAGGGAAGAAACCGTCGGGGGACCGCTTTTTACCCCAGGACGAGAAAACTGAGTCCGGGGCATTCCCGCTCGCGTTTCCTTGGGACGAGCACCGGAAGTCCTCGAGCTCAGCCCGTTTCCTTCGCTGCAAGTGCATTTCCAGTGGTTTCTGACACCGGACGAGCGTTCGCCACTCGTTGGAAGCTTCGGCCATCTTTTGGACCGTTTTGGGTCGCACCACAGTTCTCCCTCCAACGAGCTCGCTTCCCGGCCTATACCTCCGGAAAACGTGTCAGGGAGCATGCCAGGAGTGTGGGTTGAAGTCCTCGGAGCACGAGACCCGAAGATCGAAAGACTTATGACCAATACGGAGCAAAGGGAAGAAACCGTCGGGGGACCGCTTTTTACCCCAGGACGAGAAAACTGAGTCCGGGGCATTCCCGCTCGCGTTTTCTTGGGACGAGCACCGGAAGTCCTCGAGCTCAGCCCGTTTCCTTCGCTGCAAGTGCATTTCCAGTGGTTTCTGACAGCGGACGAGCGTTCGCCACTCGTTGGAAGCTTCGGCCATCTTTTGGACCGTTTTGGGTCGCACCACAGTTCTCCCTCCAATGAGCTCGCTTCCCGACCTATACCTCCGGAAAACGTGTCAGGGAGCATGCCAGGAGTGTGGGTTGAAGTCCTCGGAGCACGAGACCCGAAGATCGAAAGACTTATGACCAATACGGAGCAAAGGGAAGAAACCGTCGGGGGACCGCTTTTTACCCCAGGACGAGAAAACTGAGTCCGGGGCATTCCCGCTCGCGTTTTCTTGGGACGAGCACCGGAAGTCCTCGAGCTCAGCCCGTTTCCTTCGCTGCAAGTGCATTTCCAGTGGTTTCTGACACCGGACGAGCGTTCGCCACTCGTTGGAAGCTTCGGCCATCTTTTGGACCGTTTTGGGTCGCACCACAGTTCTCCCTCCAACGAGCTCGCTTCCCGAACTATACCTCCGGAAAACGTGTCAGGGAGCATGCCAGGAGTGTGGGTTGAAGTCCTCGGAGCACGAGACCCGAAGATCGAAAGACTTATGACCAATACGGAGCAAAGGGAAGAAACCGTCGGGGGACCGCTTTTTACCCCAGGACGAGAAAACTGAGTCCGGGGCATTCCCGCTCGCGTTTCCTTGGGACGAGCACCGAAAGTCCTCGAGCTCAGCCCGTTTCCTTCGCTGCAAGTGCATTTCCAGTGGTTTCTGACACCGGACGAGCGTTCGCCACTCGTTGGAAGCTTCGGCCATCTTTTGGACCGTTTTGGGTCGCACCACAGTTCTCCCTCCAACGAGCTCGCTTCCCGACCTATACCTCCGGAAAACGTGTCAGAGAGCATGCCAGGAGTGTGGGTTGAAGTCCTCGGAGCACGAGACCCGAAGATCGAAAGACTTATGACCAATACGGAGCAAAGGGAAGAAACCGTCGGGGGACCGCTTTTTACCCCAGGACGAGAAAACTGAGTCCGGGGCATTCCCGCTCGCGTTTTCTTGGGACGAGCACCGGAAGTCCTCGAGCTCAGCCCGTTTCCTTCGCTGCAAGTGCATTTCCAGTGGTTTCTGACACCGGACGAGCGTTCGCCACTCGTTGGAAGCTTCGGCCATCTTTTGAACCGTTTTGGGTAGCACCACAGTTCTCCGTCCAACGAGCTCGCTTCCCGACCTATACCTCCGGAAAACGTGTCACGGAGCATGCCAGGAGTGTGGGTTGAAGTCCTCGGAGCACGAGACCCGAAGATCGAAAGACTTATGACCAATACGGAGCAAAGGGAAGAAACCGTCGGGGGACCGCTTTTTACCCCAGGACGAGAAAACTGAGTCCGGGGCATTCCCGCTCGCGTTTTCTTGGGACGAGCACCGGAAGTCCTCGAGCTCAGCCCGTTTCCTTCGCTGCAAGTGCATTTCCAGTGGTTTCTGACACCGGACGAGCGTTCGCCACTCGTTGGAAGCTTCGGCCATCTTTTGGACCGTTTTGGGTCGCACCACAGTTCTCCCTCCAACGAGCTCGCTTCCCGACCTATACCTCCGGAAAACGTGTCAGGGAGCATGCCAGGAGTGTGGGTTGAAGTCCTCGGAGCACGAGACCCGAAGATCGAAAGACTTATGACCAATACGGAGCAAAGGGAAGAAACCGTCGGGGGACCGCTTTTTACCCCAGGACGAGAAAACTGAGTCCGGGACATTCCCGCTCGCGTTTTCTTGGGACGAGCACCGGAAGTCCTCGAGCTCAGCCCGTTTCCTTCGCTGCAAGTGCATTTCCAGTGGTTTCTGACACCGGACGAGCGTTCGCCACTCGTTGGAAGCTCCGGCCATCTTTTGGACCGTTTTGGGTCGCACCACAGTTCTCCCTCCAACGAGCTCGCTTCCCGACCTATACCTCCGGAAAACGTGTCAGAGAGCATGCCAGGAGTGTGGGTTGAAGTCCTCGGAGCACGAGACCCGAAGATCGAAAGACTTATGACCAATACGGAGCAAAGGGAAGAAACCGTCGGGGGACCGCTTTTTACCCCAGGACGAGAAAACTGAGTCCGGGGCATTCCCGCTCGCGTTTTCTTGGGACGAGCACCGGAAGTCCTCGAGCTCAGCCCGTTTCCTTCGCTGCAAGTGCATTTCCAGTGGTTTCTGACACCGGACGAGCGTTCGCCACTCGTTGGAAGCTTCGGGCATCTTTTGGACCGTTTTGGGTAGCACCACAGTTCTCCCTCCAACGAGCTCGCTTCCCGACCTATACCTCCGGAAAACGTGTCACGGAGCATGCCAGGAGTGTGGGTTGAAGTCCTCGGAGCACGAGACCCGAAGATCGAAAGACTTATGACCAATACGGAGCAAAGGGAAGAAACCGTCGGGGGACCGCTTTTTACCCCAGGACGAGAAAACTGAGTCCGGGGCATTCCCGCTCGCGTTTTCTTGGGACGAGCACCGGAAGTCCTCGAGCTCAGCCCGTTTCCTTCGCTGCAAGTGCATTTCCAGTGGTTTCTGACACCGGACGAGCGTTCGCCACTCGTTGGAAGCTTCGGCCATCTTTTGGACCGTTTTGGGTCGCACCACAGTTCTCCCTCCAACGAGCTCGCTTCCCGACCTATACCTCCGGAAAACGTGTCACGGAGCATGCCAGGAGTGTGGGTTGAAGTCCTCGGAGCACGAGACCCGAAGATCGAAAGACTTATGACCAATACGGAGCAAAGGGAAGAAACCGTCGGGGGACCGCTTTTTACCCCAGGACGAGAAAACTGAGTCCGGGGCATTCCCGCTCGCGTTTTCTTGGGACGAGCACCGGAAGTCCTCGAGCTCAGCCCGTTTCCTTCGCTGCAAGTGCATTTCCAGTGGTTTCTGACACCGGACGAGCGTTCGCCACTCGTTGGAAGCTTCGGCCATCTTTTGGACCGTTTTGGGTCGCACCACAGTTCTCCCTCCAACGAGCTCGCTTCCCGAACTATACCTCCGGAAAACGTGTCAGGCAGCATGCCAGGAGTGTGGGTTGAAGTCCTCGGAGCACGAGACCCGAAGATCGAAAGACTTATGACCAATACGGAGCAAAGGGAAGAAACCGTCGGGGGACCGCTTTTTACCCCAGGACGAGAAAACTGAGTCCGGGACATTCCCGCTCGCGTTTTCTTGGGACGAGCACCGGAAGTCCTCGAGCTCAGCCCGTTTCCTTCGCTGCAAGTGCATTTCCAGTGGTTTCTGACACCGGACGAGCGTTCGCCACTCGTTGGAAGCTCCGGCCATCTTTTGGACCGTTTTGGGTCGCACCACAGTTCTCCCTCCAACGAGCTCGCTTCCCGACCTATACCTCCGGAAAACGTGTCAGAGAGCATGCCAGGAGTGTGGGTTGAAGTCCTCGGAGCACGAGACCCGAAGATCGAAAGACTTATGACCAATACGGAGCAAAGGGAAGAAACCGTCGGGGGACCGCTTTTTACCCCAGGACGAGAAAACTGAGTCCGGGGCATTCCCGCTCGCGTTTTCTTGGGACGAGCACCGGAAGTCCTCGAGCTCAGCCCGTTTCCTTCGCTGCAAGTGCATTTCCAGTGGTTTCTGACACCGGACGAGCGTTCGCCACTCGTTGGAAGCTTCGGGCATCTTTTGGACCGTTTTGGGTAGCACCACAGTTCTCCCTCCAACGAGCTCGCTTCCCGACCTATACCTCCGGAAAACGTGTCACGGAGCATGCCAGGAGTGTGGGTTGAAGTCCTCGGAGCACGAGACCCGAAGATCGAAAGACTTATGACCAATACGGAGCAAAGGGAAGAAACCGTCGGGGGACCGCTTTTTACCCCAGGACGAGAAAACTGAGTCCGGGGCATTCCCGCTCGCGTTTTCTTGGGACGAGCACCGGAAGTCCTCGAGCTCAGCCCGTTTCCTTCGCTGCAAGTGCATTTCCAGTGGTTTCTGACACCGGACGAGCGTTCGCCACTCGTTGGAAGCTTCGGCCATCTTTTGGACCGTTTTGGGTCGCACCACAGTTCTCCCTCCAACGAGCTCGCTTCCCGACCTATACCTCCGGAAAACGTGTCACGGAGCATGCCAGGAGTGTGGGTTGAAGTCCTCGGAGCACGAGACCCGAAGATCGAAAGACTTATGACCAATACGGAGCAAAGGGAAGAAACCGTCGGGGGACCGCTTTTTACCCCAGGACGAGAAAACTGAGTCCGGGGCATTCCCGCTCGCGTTTTCTTGGGACGAGCACCGGAAGTCCTCGAGCTCAGCCCGTTTCCTTCGCTGCAAGTGCATTTCCAGTGGTTTCTGACACCGGACGAGCGTTCGCCACTCGTTGGAAGCTTCGGCCATCTTTTGGACCGTTTTGGGTCGCACCACAGTTCTCCCTCCAACGAGCTCGCTTCCCCACCTATACCTCCGGAAAACGTGTCAGGGAGCATGCCAGGAGTGTGGGTTGAAGTCCTCGGAGCACGAGACCCGAAGATCGAAAGACTTATGACCAATACGGAGCAAAGGGAAGAAACCGTCGGGGGAACGCTTTTTACCCCAGGACGAGAAAACTGAGTCCGGGACATTCCCGCTCGCGTTTTCTTGGGACGAGCACCGGAAGTCCTCGAGCTCAGCCCGTTTCCTTCGCTGCAAGTGCATTTCCAGTGGTTTCTGACACCGGACGAGCGTTCGCCACTCGTTGGAAGCTCCGGCCATCTTTTGGACCGTTTTGGGTCGCACCACAGTTCTCCCTCCAACGAGCTCGCTTCCCGACCTATACCTCCGGAAAACGTGTCAGAGAGCATGCCAGGAGTGTGGGTTGAAGTCCTCGGAGCACGAGACCCGAAGATCGAAAGACTTATGACCAATACGGAGCAAAGGGAAGAAACCGTCGGGGGACCGCTTTTTACCCCAGGACGAGAAAACTGAGTCCGGGGCATTCCCGCTCGCGTTTTCTTGGGACGAGCACCGGAAGTCCTCGAGCTCAGCCCGTTTCCTTCGCTGCAAGTGCATTTCTAGTGGTTTCTGACACCGGACGAGCGTTCGCCACTCGTTGGAAGCTTCGGCCATCTTTTGGACCGTTTTGGGTCGCACCACATTTCTCCCTCCAACGAGCTCGCTTCCCGACCTATACCTCCGGAAAACGTGTCAGGGAGCATGCCAGGAGTGTGGGTTGAAGTCCTCGGAGCACGAGACCCGAAGATCGAAAGACTTATGACCAATACGGAGCAAAGGGAAGAAACCGTCGGGGGACCGCTTTTTACCCCAGGACGAGAAAACTGAGTCCGGGGCATTCCCGCTCGCGTTTTGTTGGGACGAGCACCGGAAGTCCTCGAGCTCAGCCCGTTTCCTTCGCTGCAAGTGCATTTCCAGTGGTTTCTGACACCGGACGAGCGTTCGCCACTCGTTGGAAGCTTCGGCCATCTTTTGGACCGTTTTGGGTCGCACCACAGTTCTCCCTCCAACGAGCTCGCTTCCCGACCTATACCTCCGGAAAACGTGTCAGGGAGCATGCCAGGAGTGTGGGTTGAAGTCCTCGGAGCACGAGACCCGAAGATCGAAAGACTTATGACCAATACGGAGCAAAGGGAAGAAACCGTCGGGGGACCGCTTTTTACCCCAGGACGAGAAAACTGAGTCCGGGGCATTCCCGCTCGCGTTTTCTTGGGACGAGCACCGGAAGTCCTCGAGCTCAGCCCGTTTCCTTCGCTGCAAGTGCATTTCCAGTGGTTTCTGACACCGGACGAGCGTTCGCCACTCGTTGGAAGCTTCGGCCATCTTTTGGACCGTTTTGGGTCGCACCACAGTTCTCCCTCCAACGAGCTCGCTTCCCCACCTATACCTCCGGAAAACGTGTCAGGGAGCATGCCAGGAGTGTGGGTTGAAGTCCTCGGAGCACGAGACCCGAAGATCGAAAGACTTATGACCAATACGGAGCAAAGGGAAGAAACCGTCGGGGGACCGCTTTTTACCCCAGGACGAGAAAACTGAGTCCGGGGCATTCCCGCTCGCGTTTTCTTGGGACGAGCACCGGAAGTCCTCGAGCTCAGCCCGTTTCCTTCGCTGCAAGTGCATTTCCAGTGGTTTCTGACACCGGACGAGCGTTCGCCACTAGTTGGAAGCTTCGGCCATCTTTTGGACCGTTTTGGGTCGCACCACAGTTCTCCCTCCAACGAGCTCGCTTCCCGACCTATACCTCCGGAAAACGTGTCAGGGAGCATGCCAGGAGTGTGGGTTGAAGTCCTCGGAGCACGAGACCCGAAGATCGAAAGACTTATGACCAATACGGAGCAAAGGGAAGAAACCGTCGGGGGACCGCTTTTTACCCCAGGACGAGAAAACTGAGTCCGGGGCATTCCCGCTCGCGTTTTCTTGGGACGAGCACCGGAAGTCCTCGAGCTCAGCCCGTTTCCTTCGCTGCAAGTGCATTTCCAGTGGTTTCTGACACCGGACGAGCGTTCGCCACTCGTTGGAAGCTTCGGCCATCTTTTGGACCGTTTTGGGTCGCACCACAGTTCTCCCTCCAACGAGCTCGCTTCCCGACCTATACCTCTGGAAAACGTGTCAGGGAGCATGCCAGGAGTGTGGGTTGAAGTCCTCGGAGCACGAGACCCGAAGATCGAAAGACTTATGACCAATACGGAGCAAAGGGAAGAAACCGTCGGGGGACCGCTTTTTACCCCAGGACGAGAAAACTGAGTCCGGGGCATTCCCGCTCGCGTTTTCTTGGGACGAGCACCGGAAGTCCTCGAGCTCAGCCCGTTTCCTTCGCTGCAAGTGCATTTCCAGTGGTTTCTGACACCGGACGAGCGTTCGCCACTCGTTGGAAGCTTCGGCCATCTTTTGGACCGTTTTGGGTCGCACCACAGTTCTCCCTCCAACGAGCTCGCTTCCCGACCTATACCTCCGGAAAACGTGTCAGGGAGCATGCCAGGAGTGTGGGTTGAAGTCCTCGGAGCACGAGACCCGAAGATCGAAAGACTTATGACCAATACGGAGCAAAGGGAAGAAACCGTCGGGGGACCGCTTTTTACCCCAGGACGAGAAAACTGAGTCCGGGGCATTCCCGCTCGCGTTTTCTTGGGACGAGCACCGGAAGTCCTCGAGCTCAGCCCGTTTCCTTCGCTGCAAGTGCATTTCCAGTGGTTTCTGACACCGGACGAGCGTTCGCCACTCGTTGGAAGCTTCGGCCATCTTTTGGACCGTTTTGGGTCGCACCACAGTTCTCCCTCCAACGAGCTCGCTTCCCGACCTATACCTCCGGAAAACGTGTCAGGGAGCATGCCAGGAGTGTGGGTTGAAGTCCTCGGAGCACGAGACCCGAAGATCGAAAGACTTATGACCAATACGGAGCAAAGGGAAGAAACCGTCGGGGGACCGCTTTTTACCCCAGGACGAGAAAACTGAGTCCGGGGCATTCCCGCTCGCGTTTTCTTGGGACGAGCACCGGAAGTCCTCGAGCTCAGCCCGTTTCCTTCGCTGCAAGTGCATTTCCAGTGGTTTCTGACACCGGACGAGCGTTCGCCACTCGTTGGAAGCTTCGGCCATCTTTTGGACCGTTTTGGGTCGCACCACAGTTCTCCCTCCAACGAGCTCGCTTCCCGACCTATACCTCCGGAAAACGTGTCAGGGAGCATGCCAGGAGTGTGGGTTGAAGTCCTCGGAGCACGAGACCCGAAGATCGAAAGACTTATGACCAATACGGAGCAAAGGGAAGAAACCGTCGGGGGACCGCTTTTTACCCCAGGACGAGAAAACTGAGTCCGGGGCATTCCCGCTCGCGTTCTCTTGGGACGAGCACCGGAAGTCCTCGAGCTCAGCCCGTTTCCTTCGCTGCAAGTGCATTTCCAGTGGTTTCTGACACCGGACGAGCGTTCGCCACTCGTTGGAAGCTTCGGCCATCTTTTGGACCGTTTTGGGTCGCACCACAGTTCTCCCTCCAACGAGCTCGCTTCCCGACCTATACCTCCGGAAAACGTGTCAGGGAGCATGCCAGGAGTGTGGGTTGAAGTCCTCGGAGCACGAGACCCGAAGATCGAAAGACTTATGACCAATACGGAGCAAAGGGAAGAAACCGTCGGGGGACCGCTTTTTACCCCAGGACGAGAAAACTGAGTCCGGGGCATTCCCGCTCGCGTTTTCTTGGGACGAGCACCGGAAGTCCTCGAGCTCAGCCCGTTTCCTTCGCTGCAAGTGCATTTCCAGTGGTTTCTGACACCGGACGAGCGTTCGCCACTCGTTGGAAGCTTCGGCCATCTTTTGGACCGTTTTGGGTCGCACCACAGTTCTCCCTCCAACGAGCTCGCTTCCCGACCTATACCTCCGAAAAACGTGTCAGGGAGCATGCCAGGAGTGTGGGTTGAAGTCCTCGGAGCACGAGACCCGAAGATCGAAAGACTTATGACCAATACGGAGCAAAGGGAAGAAACCGTCGGGGGACCGCTTTTTACCCCAGGACGAGAAAATTGAGTCCGGGGCATTCCCGCTCGCGTTTTCTTGGGACGAGCACCGGAAGTCCTCGAGCTCAGCCCGTTTCCTTCGCTGCAAGTGCATTTCCAGTGGTTTCTGACACCGGACGAGCGTTCGCCACTCGTTGGAAGCTCCGGCCATCTTTTGGACCGTTTTGGGTCGCACCACAGTTCTCCCTCCAACGAGCTCGCTTCCCGACCTATACCTCCGGAAAACGTGTCAGGGAGCATGCCAGGAGTGTCGGTTGAAGTCCTCGGAGCACGAGACCCGAAGATCGAAAGACTTATGACCAATACGGAGCAAAGGGAAGAAACCGTCGGGGGACCGCTTTTTACCCCAGGACGAGAAAACTGAGTCCGGGGCATTCCCGCTCGCGTTTTCTTGGGACGAGCACCGGAAGTCCTCGAGCTCAGCCCGTTTCCTTCGCTGCAAGTGCATTTCCAGTGGTTTCTGACACCGGACGAGCGTTCGCCACTCGTTGGAAGCTTCGGCCATCTTTTGGACCGTTTTGGGTCGCACCACAGTTCTCCCTCCAACGAGCTCGCTTCCCGACCTATACCTCCGGAAAACGTGTCAGGGAGCATGCCAGGAGTGTGGGTTGAAGTCCTCGGAGCACGAGACCCGAAGATCGAAAGACTTATGACCAATACGGAGCAAAGGGAAGAAACCGTCGGGGGACCGCTTTTTACCCCAGGACGAGAAAACTGAGTCCGGGGCATTCCCGCTCGCGTTTTCTTGGGACGAGCACCGGAAGTCCTCGAGCTCAGCCCGTTTCCTTCGCTGCAAGTGCATTTCCAGTGGTTTCTGACACCGGACGAGCGTTCGCCACTCGTTGGAAGCTTCGGCCATCTTTTGGACCGTTTTGGGTCGCACCACAGTTCTCCGTCCAACGAGCTCGCTTCCCGACCTATACCTCCGGAAAACGTGTCAGGGAGCATGCCAGGAGTGTGGGTTGAAGTCCTCGGAGCACGAGACCCGAAGATCGAAAGACTTATGACCCATACGGAGCAAAGGGAAGAAACCGTCGGGGGACCGCTTTTTACCCCAGGACGAGAAAACTGAGTCCGGGGCATTCCCGCTCGCGTTTTCTTGGGACGAGCACCGGAAGTCCTCGAGCTCAGCCCGTTTCCTTCGCTGCAAGTGCATTTCCAGTGGTTTCTGACACCGGACGAGCGTTCGCCACTCGTTGGAAGCTTCGGCCATCTTTTGGACCGTTTTGGGTCGCACCACAGTTCTCCCTCCAACGAGCTCGCTTCCCGACCTATACCTCCGGAAAACGTGTCAGGGAGCATGCCAGGAGTGTGGGTTGAAGTCCTCGGAGCACGAGACCCGAAGATCGAAAAACTTATGACCAATACGGAGCAAAGGGAAGAAACCGTCGGGGGACCGCTTTTTACCCCAGGACGAGAAAACTGAGTCCGGGGCATTCCCGCTCGCGTTTTCTTGGGACGAGCACCGGAAGTCCTCGAGCTCAGCCCGTTTCCTTCGCTGCAAGTGCATTTCCAGTGGTTTCTGACACCGGACGAGCGTTCGCCACTCGTTGGAAGCTTCGGCCATCTTTTGGACCGTTTTGGATCGCACCACAGTTCTCCCTCCAACGAGCTCGCTTCCCGACCTATACCTCCGGAAAACGTGTCAGGGAGCATGCCAGGAGTGTGGGTTGAAGTCCTCGGAGCACGAGACCCGAAGATCGAAAGACTTATGACCAATACGGAGCAAAGGGAAGAAACCGTCGGGGGACCGCTTTTTACCCCAGGACGAGAAAACTGAGTCCGGGGCATTCCTGCTCGCGTTTTCTTGGGACGAGCACCGGAAGTCCTCGAGCTCAGCCCGTTTCCTTCGCTGCAAGTGCATTTCCAGTGGTTTCTGACACCGGACGAGCGTTCGCCACTCGTTGGAAGCTTCGGCCATCTTTTGGACCGTTTTGGGTCGCACCACAGTTCTCCCTCCAACGAGCTCGCTTCCCGACCTATACCTCCGAAAAACGTGTCAGGGAGCATGCCAGGAGTGTGGGTTGAAGTCCTCGGAGCACGAGAATCGAAGATCGAAAGACTTATGACCAATACGGAGCAAAGGGAAGAAACCGTCGGGGGACCGCTTTTTACCCCAGGACGAGAAAACTGAGTCCGGGGCATTCCCGCTCGCGTTTTCTTGGGACGAGCACCGGAAGTCCTCGAGCTCAGCCCGTTTCCTTCGCTGCAAGTGCATTTCCAGTTGTTTCTGACACCGGACGAGCGTTCGCCACTCGTTGGAAGCTTCGGCCATCTTTTGGACCGTTTTGGGTCGCACCACAGTTCTCCCTCCAACGAGCTCGCTTCCCGACCTATACCTCCGGAAAACGTGTCAGGGAGCATGCCAGGAGTGTGGGTTGAAGTCCTCGGAGCACGAGACCCGAAGATCGAAAGACTTATGACCAATACGAAGCAAAGGGAAGAAACCGTCGGGGGACTGCTTTTTACCCCAGGACGAGAAAACGGAGTCCGGGGCATTCCCGCTCGCGTTTTCTTGGGACGAGCACCGGAAGTCCTCGAGCTCAGCCCGTTTCCTTCGCTGCAAGTGCATTTCCAGTGGTTTCTGACACCGGACGAGCGTTCGCCACTCGTTGGAAGCTTCGGCCATCTTTTGGACCGTTTTGGGTCGCACCACAATTCTCCCTCCAACGAGCTCGCTTCCCGACCTATACCTCCGGAAAATGTGTCAGGGAGCATGCCAGGAGTGTGGGTTGAAGTCCTCGGAGCACGAGACCCGAAGATCGAAAGACTTATGACCAATACGGAGCAAAGGGAAGAAACCGTCGGGGGACCGCTTTTTACCCCAGGACGAGAAAACTGAGTTCGGGGCATTCCCGCTCGCGTTTTCTTGGGACAAGCACCGGAAGTCCTCGAGCGCAGCCCGTTTCCTTCGCTGCAAGTGCATTTCCAGTGGTTTCTGACACCGGACGAGCGTTCGCCACTCGTTGGAAGCTTCGGCCATCTTTTGGACCGTTTTGGGTCGCACCACAGTTCTCCCTCCAACGAGCTCGCTTCCCGACCTATACCTCCGGAAAACGTGTCAGGGAGCATGCCAGGAGTGTGGGTTGAAGTCCTCGGAGCACGAGACCCGAAGATCGAAAGACTTATGACCAATACGGAGCAAAGGGAAGAAACTGTCGGGGGACCGCTTTTTACCCCAGGACGAGAAAACTGAGTCCGGGGCATTCCCGCTCGCGTTTTCTTGGGACGAGCACCGGAAGTCCTCGAGCTCAGCCCGTTTCCTTCGCTGCAAGTGCATTTCCAGTGGTTTCTGACACCGGACGAGCGTTCGCCACTCGTTGGAAGCTTCGGCCATCTTTTGGACCGTTTTGGGTCGCACCACAGTTCTCCCTCCAACGAGCTCGCTTCCCGACCTATACCTCCGAAAAACGTGTCAGGGAGCATGCCAGGAGTGTGGGTTGAAGTCCTCGGAGCACGAGACCCGAAGATCGAAAGACTTATGACCAATACGGAGCAAAGGGAAGAAACCGTCGGGGGACCGCTTTTTACCCCAGGACGAGAAAACTGAGTCCGGGGCATTCCCGCTCGCGTTTTCTTGGGACGAGCACCGGAAGTCCTCGAGCTCAGCCCGTTTCCTTCGCTGCAAGTGCATTTCCAGTGGTTTCTGACACCGGACGAGCGTTCGCCACTCGTTGGAAGCTTCGGCCATCTTTTGGACCGTTTTCGGTCGCACCACAGTTCTCCCTCCAACGAGCTCGCTTCCCGACCTATACCTCCGGAAAACGTGTCAGGGAGCATGCCAGGAGTGTGGGTTGAAGTCCTCGGAGCACGAGACCCGAAGATCGAAAGACTTATGACCAATACGGAGCAAAGGGAAGAAACCGTCGGGGGACCGCTTTTTACCCCAGGACGAGAAAACTGAGTCCGGGGCATTCCCGCTCGCGTTTTCTTGGGACGAGCACCGGAAGTCCTCGAGCTCAGCCCGTTTCCTTCGCTGCAAGTGCATTTCCAGTGGTTTCTGACACCGGACGAGCGTTCGCCACTCGTTGGAAGCTTCGGCCATCTTTTGGACCGTTTTGGGTCGCACCACAATTCTCCCTCCAACGAGCTCGCTTCCCGACCTATACCTCCGGAAAATGTGTCAGGGAGCATGCCAGGAGTGTGGGTTGAAGTCCTCGGAGCACGAGACCCGAAGATCGAAAGACTTATGACCAATACGGAGCAAAGGGAAGAAACCGTCGGGGGACCGCTTTTTACCCCAGGACGAGAAAACTGAGTTCGGGGCATTCCCGCTCGCGTTTTCTTGGGACAAGCACCGGAAGTCCTCGAGCGCAGCCCGTTTCCTTCGCTGCAAGTGCATTTCCAGTGGTTTCTGACACCGGACGAGCGTTCGCCACTCGTTGGAAGCTTCGGCCATCTTTTGGACCGTTTTGGGTCGCACCACAGTTCTCCCTCCAACGAGCTCGCTTCCCGACCTATACCTCCGGAAAACGTGTCAGGGAGCATGCCAGGAGTGTGGGTTGAAGTCCTCGGAGCACGAGACCCGAAGATCGAAAGACTTATGACCAATACGGAGCAAAGGGAAGAAACCGTCGGGGGACCGCTTTTTACCCCAGGACGAGAAAACTGAGTCCGGGGCATTCCCGCTCGCGTTTTCTTGGGACGAGCACCGGAAGTCCTCGAGCTCAGCCCGTTTCCTTCGCTGCAAGTGCATTTCCAGTGGTTTCTGACACCGGACGAGCGTTCGCCACTCGTTGGAAGCTTCGGCCATCTTTTGGACCGTTTTGGGTCGCACCACAGTTCTCCCTCCAACGAGCTCGCTTCCCGACCTATACCTCCGAAAAACGTGTCAGGGAGCATGCCAGGAGTGTGGGTTGAAGTCCTCGGAGCACGAGACCCGAAGATCGAAAGACTTATGACCAATACGGAGCAAAGGGAAGAAACCGTCGGGGGACCGCTTTTTACCCCAGGACGAGAAAATTGAGTCCGGGGCATTCCCGCTCGCGTTTTCTTGGGACGAGCACCGGAAGTCCTCGAGCTCAGCCCGTTTCCTTCGCTGCAAGTGCATTTCCAGTGGTTTCTGACACCGGACGAGCGTTCGCCACTCGTTGGAAGCTCCGGCCATCTTT
This sequence comes from Cucumis melo, assembly GCF_025177605.1. Classification (NCBI taxonomy): domain Eukaryota; kingdom Viridiplantae; phylum Streptophyta; class Magnoliopsida; order Cucurbitales; family Cucurbitaceae; genus Cucumis; species Cucumis melo. Next base: position 395,076 of record NW_026123805.1, read on the forward strand.
TGGACCGTTTTGGGTCGCACCACAGTTCTCCCTCCAACGAGCTCGCTTCCCGACCTATACCTCCGGAAAACGTGTCAGGGAGCATGCCAGGAGTGTCGGTTGAAGTCCTCGGAGCACGAGACCCGAAGATCGAAAGACTTATGACCAATACGGAGCAAAGGGAAGAAACCGTCGGGGGACCGCTTTTTACCCCAGGACGAGAAAACTGAGTCCGGGGCATTCCCGCTCGCGTTTTCTTGGGACGAGCACCGGAAGTCCTCGAGCTCAGCCCGTTTCCTTCGCTGCAAGTGCATTTCCAGTGGTTTCTGACACCGGACGAGCGTTCGCCACTCGTTGGAAGCTTCGGCCATCTTTTGGACCGTTTTCGGTCGCACCACAGTTCTCCCTCCAACGAGCTCGCTTCCCGACCTATACCTCCGGAAAACGTGTCAGGGAGCATGCCAGGAGTGTGGGTTGAAGTCCTCGGAGCACGAGACCCGAAGATCGAAAGACTTATGACCAATACGGAGCAAAGGGAAGAAACCGTCGGGGGACCGCTTTTTACCCCAGGACGAGAAAACTGAGTCCGGGGCATTCCCGCTCGCGTTTTCTTGGGACGAGCACCGGAAGTCCTCGAGCTCAGCCCGTTTCCTTCGCTGCAAGTGCATTTCCAGTGGTTTCTGACACCGGACGAGCGTTCGCCACTCGTTGGAAGCTTCGGCCATCTTTTGGACCGTTTTGGGTCGCACCACAGTTCTCCGTCCAACGAGCTCGCTTCCCGACCTATACCTCCGGAAAACGTGTCAGGGAGCATGCCAGGAGTGTGGGTTGAAGTCCTCGGAGCACGAGACCCGAAGATCGAAAGACTTATGACCCATACGGAGCAAAGGGAAGAAACCGTCGGGGGACCGCTTTTTACCCCAGGACGAGAAAACTGAGTCCGGGGCATTCCCGCTCGCGTTTTCTTGGGACGAGCACCGGAAGTCCTCGAGCTCAGCCCGTTTCCTTCGCTGCAAGTGCATTTCCAGTGGTTTCTGACACCGGACGAGCGTTCGCCACTCGTTGGAAGCTTCGGCCATCTTTTGGACCGTTTTGGGTCGCACCACAGTTCTCCCTCCAACGAGCTCGCTTCCCGACCTATACCTCCGGAAAACGTGTCAGGGAGCATGCCAGGAGTGTGGGTTGAAGTCCTCGGAGCACGAGACCCGAAGATCGAAAAACTTATGACCAATACGGAGCAAAGGGAAGAAACCGTCGGGGGACCGCTTTTTACCCCAGGACGAGAAAACTGAGTCCGGGGCATTCCCGCTCGCGTTTTCTTGGGACGAGCACCGGAAGTCCTCGAGCTCAGCCCGTTTCCTTCGCTGCAAGTGCATTTCCAGTGGTTTCTGACACCGGACGAGCGTTCGCCACTCGTTGGAAGCTTCGGCCATCTTTTGGACCGTTTTGGATCGCACCACAGTTCTCCCTCCAACGAGCTCGCTTCCCGACCTATACCTCCGGAAAACGTGTCAGGGAGCATGCCAGGAGTGTGGGTTGAAGTCCTCGGAGCACGAGACCCGAAGATCGAAAGACTTATGACCAATACGGAGCAAAGGGAAGAAACCGTCGGGGGACCGCTTTTTACCCCAGGACGAGAAAACTGAGTCCGGGGCATTCCCGCTCGCGTTTTCTTGGGACGAGCACCGGAAGTCCTCGAGCTCAGCCCGTTTCCTTCGCTGCAAGTGCATTTCCAGTGGTTTCTGACACCGGACGAGCGTTCGCCACTCGTTGGAAGCTTCGGCCATCTTTTGGACCGTTTTGGATCGCACCACAGTTCTCCCTCCAACGAGCTCGCTTCCCGACCTATACCTCCGGAAAACGTGTCAGGGAGCATGCCAGGAGTGTGGGTTGAAGTCCTCGGAGCACGAGACCCGAAGATCGAAAGACTTATGACCAATACGGAGCAAAGGGAAGAAACCGTCGGGGGACCGCTTTTTACCCCAGGACGAGAAAACTGAGTCCGGGGCATTCCTGCTCGCGTTTTCTTGGGACGAGCACCGGAAGTCCTCGAGCTCAGCCCGTTTCCTTCGCTGCAAGTGCATTTCCAGTGGTTTCTGACACCGGACGAGCGTTCGCCACTCGTTGGAAGCTTCGGCCATCTTTTGGACCGTTTTGGGTCGCACCACAGTTCTCCCTCCAACGAGCTCGCTTCCCGACCTATACCTCCGAAAAACGTGTCAGGGAGCATGCCAGGAGTGTGGGTTGAAGTCCTCGGAGCACGAGAATCGAAGATCGAAAGACTTATGACCAATACGGAGCAAAGGGAAGAAACCGTCGGGGGACCGCTTTTTACCCCAGGACGAGAAAACTGAGTCCGGGGCATTCCCGCTCGCGTTTTCTTGGGACGAGCACCGGAAGTCCTCGAGCTCAGCCCGTTTCCTTCGCTGCAAGTGCATTTCCAGTTGTTTCTGACACCGGACGAGCGTTCGCCACTCGTTGGAAGCTTCGGCCATCTTTTGGACCGTTTTGGGTCGCACCACAGTTCTCCCTCCAACGAGCTCGCTTCCCGACCTATACCTCCGGAAAACGTGTCAGGGAGCATGCCAGGAGTGTGGGTTGAAGTCCTCGGAGCACGAGACCCGAAGATCGAAAGACTTATGACCAATACGAAGCAAAGGGAAGAAACCGTCGGGGGACTGCTTTTTACCCCAGGACGAGAAAACGGAGTCCGGGGCATTCCCGCTCGCGTTTTCTTGGGACGAGCACCGGAAGTCCTCGAGCTCAGCCCGTTTCCTTCGCTGCAAGTGCATTTCCAGTGGTTTCTGACACCGGACGAGCGTTCGCCACTCGTTGGAAGCTTCGGCCATCTTTTGGACCGTTTTGGGTCGCACGACAATTCTCCCTCCAACGAGCTCGCTTCCCGACCTATACCTCCGGAAAATGTGTCAGGGAGCATGCCAGGAGTGTGGGTTGAAGTCCTCGGAGCACGAGACCCGAAGATCGAAAGACTTATGACCAATACGGAGCAAAGGGAAGAAACCGTCGGGGGACCGCTTTTTACCCCAGGACGAGAAAACTGAGTTCGGGGCATTCCCGCTCGCGTTTTCTTGGGACCAGCACCGGAAGTCCTCGAGCGCAGCCCGTTTCCTTCGCTGCAAGTGCATTTCCAGTGGTTTCTGACACCGGACGAGCGTTCGCCACTCGTTGGAAGCTTCGGCCATCTTTTGGACCGTTTTGGGTCGCACCACAGTTCTCCCTCCAACGAGCTCGCTTCCCGACCTATACCTCCGGAAAACGTGTCAGGGAGCATGCCAGGAGTGTGGGTTGAAGTCCTCGGAGCACGAGACCCGAAGATCGAAAGACTTATGACCAATACGGAGCAAAGGGAAGAAACCGTCGGGGGACCGCTTTTTACCCCAGGACGAGAAAACTGAGTCCGGGGCATTCCCGCTCGCGTTTTCTTGGGACGAGCACCGGAAGTCCTCGAGCTCAGCCCGTTTCCTTCGCTGCAAGTGCATTTCCAGTGGTTTCTGACACCGGACGAGCGTTCGCCACTCGTTGGAAGCTTCGGCCATCTTTTGGACCGTTTTGGGTCGCACCACAGTTCTCCCTCCAACGAGCTCGCTTCCCGACCTATACCTCCGGAAAACGTGTCAGGGAGCATGCCAGGAGTGTGGGTTGAAGTCCTCGGAGCACGAGACCCGAAGATCGAAAGACTTATGACCAATACGGAGCAAAGGGAAGAAACCGTCGGGGGACCGCTTTTTACCCCAGGACGAGAAAACTGAGTCCGGGGCATTCCCGCTCGCGTTTTCTTGGGACGAGCACCGGAAGTCCTCGAGCTCAGCCCGTTTCCTTCGCTGCAAGTGCATTTCCAGTGGTTTCTGACACCGGACGAGCGTTCGCCACTCGTTGGAAGCTTCGGCCATCTTTTGGACCGTTTTGGGTCGCACCACAGTTCTCCCTCCAACGAGCTCGCTTCCCGACCTATACCTCCGGAAAACGTGTCAGGGAGCATGCCAGGAGTGTGGGTTGAAGTCCTCGGAGCACGAGACCCGAAGATCGAAAGACTTATGACCAATACGGAGCAAAGGGAAGAAACCGTCGGGGGACCGCTTTTTACCCCAGGACGAGAAAACTGAGTCCGGGGCATTCCCGCTCGCGTTTTCTTGGGACGAGCACCGGAAGTCCTCGAGCTCAGCCCGTTTCCTTCGCTGCAAGTGCATTTCCAGTGGTTTCTGACACCGGACGAGCGTTCGCCACTCGTTGGAAGCTTCGGCCATCTTTTGGACCGTTTTGGGTCGCACCACAGTTTCCCTCCAACGAGCTCGCTTCCCGACCTATACCTCCGGAAAACGTGTCAGGGAGCATGCCAGGAGTGTGGGTTGAAGTCCTCGGAGCACGAGACCCGAAGATCGAAAGACTTATGACCAATACGCAGCAAAGGGAAGAAACCGTCGGGGGACCGCTTTTTACCCCAGGACGAGAAAACTGAGTCCGGGGCATTCCCGCTCGCGTTTTCTTGGGACGAGCACCGGAAGTCCTCGAGCTCAGCCCGTTTCCTTCGCTGCAAGTGCATTTCCAGTGGTTTCTGACACCGGACGAGCGTTCGCCACTCGTTGGAAGCTTCGGCCATCTTTTGGACCGTTTTGGGTCGCACCACAGTTCTCCCTCCAACGAGCTCGCTTCCCGACCTATACCTCCGGAAAACGTGTCAGGGAGCATGCCAGGAGTGTGGGTTGAAGTCCTCGGAGCACGAGACCCGAAGATCGAAAGACTTATGACCAATACGGAGCAAAGGGAAGAAACCGTCGGGGGACCGCTTTTTACCCCAGGACGAGAAAACTGAGTCCGGGGCATTCCCGCTCGCGTTTTCTTGGGACGAGCACCGGAAGTCCTCGAGCTCAGCCCGTTTCCTTCGCTGCAAGTGCATTTCCAGTGGTTTCTGACACCGGACGAGCGTTCGCCACTCGTTGGAAGCTTCGGCCATCTTTTGGACCGTTTTGGGTCGCACCACAGTTCTCCCTCCAACGAGCTCGCTTCCCGACCTATACCTCCGGAAAACGTGTCAGGGAGCATGCCAGGAGTGTGGGTTGAAGTCCTCGGAGCACGAGACCCGAAGATCGAAAGACTTATGACCAATACGGAGCAAAGGGAAGAAACCGTCGGGGGACCGCTTTTTACCCCAGGACGAGAAAACTGAGTCCGGGGCATTCCCGCTCGCGTTTTCTTGGGACGAGCACCGGAAGTCCTCGAGCTCAGCCCGTTTCCTTCGCTGCAAGTGCATTTCCAGTGGTTTCTGACACCGGACGAGCGTTCGCCACTCGTTGGAAGCTTCGGCCATCTTTTGGACCGTTTTGGGTCGCACCACAGTTCTCCCTCCAACGAGCTCGCTTCCCGACCTATACCTCCGGAAAACGTGTCAGGGAGCATGCCAGGAGTGTGGGTTGAAGTCCTCGGAGCACGAGACCCGAAGATCGAAAGACTTATGACCAATACGGAGCAAAGGGAAGAAACCGTCGGGGGACCGCTTTTTACCCCAGGACGAGAAAACTGAGTCCGGGGCATTCCCGCTCGCGTTTTCTTGGGACGAGCACCGGAAGTCCTCGAGCTCAGCCCGTTTCCTTCGCTGCAAGTGCATTTCCAGTGGTTTCTGACACCGGACGAGCGTTCGCCACTCGTTGGAAGCTTCGGCCATCTTTTGGACCGTTTTGGGTCGCACCACAGTTCTCCCTCCAACGAGCTCGCTTCCCGACCTATACCTCCGGAAAACGTGTCAGGGAGCATGCCAGGAGTGTGGGTTGAAGTCCTCGGAGCACGAGACCCGAAGATCGAAAGACTTATGACCAATACGGAGCAAAGGGAAGAAACCGTCGGGGGACCGCTTTTTACCCCAGGACGAGAAAACTGAGTCCGGGGCATTCCCGCTCGCGTTTTCTTGGGACGAGCACCGGAAGTCCTCGAGCTCAGCCCGTTTCCTTCGCTGCAAGTGCATTTCCAGTGGTTTCTGACACCGGACGAGCGTTCGCCACTCGTTGGAAGCTTCGGCCATCTTTTGGACCGTTTTGGGTCGCACCACAGTTCTCCCTCCAACGAGCTCGCTTCCCGACCTATACCTCCGGAAAACGTGTCAGGGAGCATGCCAGGAGTGTGGGTTGAAGTCCTCGGAGCACGAGACCCGAAGATCGAAAGACTTATGACCAATACGGAGCAAAGGGAAGAAACCGTCGGGGGACCGCTTTTTACCCCAGGACGAGAAAACTGAGTCCGGGGCATTCCCGCTCGCGTTTTCTTGGGACGAGCACCGGAAGTCCTCGAGCTCAGCCCGTTTCCTTCGCTGCAAGTGCATTTCCAGTGGTTTCTGACACCGGACGAGCGTTCGCCACTCGTTGGAAGCTTCGGCCATCTTTTGGACCGTTTTGGGTCGCACCACAGTTCTCCCTCCAACGAGCTCGCTTCCCGACCTATACCTCCGGAAAACGTGTCAGGGAGCATGCCAGGAGTGTGGGTTGAAGTCCTCGGAGCACGAGACCCGAAGATCGAAAGACTTATGACCAATACGGAGCAAAGGGAAGAAACCGTCGGGGGACCGCTTTTTACCCCAGGACGAGAAAACTGAGTCCGGGGCATTCCCGCTCGCGTTTTCTTGGGACGAGCACCGGAAGTCCTCGAGCTCAGCCCGTTTCCTTCGCTGCAAGTGCATTTCCAGTGGTTTCTGACACCGGACGAGCGTTCGCCACTCGTTGGAAGCTTCGGCCATCTTTTGGACCGTTTTGGGTCGCACCACAGTTCTCCCTCCAACGAGCTCGCTTCCCGACCTATACCTCCGGAAAACGTGTCAGGGAGCATGCCAGGAGTGTGGGTTGAAGTCCTCGGAGCACGAGACCCGAAGATCGAAAGACTTATGACCAATACGGAGCAAAGGGAAGAAACCGTCGGGGGACCGCTTTTTACCCCAGGACGAGAAAACTGAGTCCGGGGCATTCCCGCTCGCGTTTTCTTGGGACGAGCACCGGAAGTCCTCGAGCTCAGCCCGTTTCCTTCGCTGCAAGTGCATTTCCAGTGGTTTCTGACACCGGACGAGCGTTCGCCACTCGTTGGAAGCTTCGGCCATCTTTTGGACCGTTTTGGGTCGCACCACAGTTCTCCCTCCAACGAGCTCGCTTCCCGACCTATACCTCCGGAAAACGTGTCAGGGAGCATGCCAGGAGTGTGGGTTGAAGTCCTCGGAGCACGAGACCCGAAGATCGAAAGACTTATGACCAATACGGAGCAAAGGGAAGAAACCGTCGGGGGACCGCTTTTTACCCCAGGACGAGAAAACTGAGTCCGGGGCATTCCCGCTCGCGTTTTCTTGGGACGAGCACCGGAAGTCCTCGAGCTCAGCCCGTTTCCTTCGCTGCAAGTGCATTTCCAGTGGTTTCTGACACCGGACGAGCGTTCGCCACTCGTTGGAAGCTTCGGCCATCTTTTGGACCGTTTTGGGTCGCACCACAGTTCTCCCTCCAACGAGCTCGCTTCCCGACCTATACCTCCGGAAAACGTGTCAGGGAGCATGCCAGGAGTGTGGGTTGAAGTCCTCGGAGCACGAGACCCGAAGATCGAAAGACTTATGACCAATACGGAGCAAAGGGAAGAAACCGTCGGGGGACCGCTTTTTACCCCAGGACGAGAAAACTGAGTCCGGGGCATTCCCGCTCGCGTTTTCTTGGGACGAGCACCGGAAGTCCTCGAGCTCAGCCCGTTTCCTTCGCTGCAAGTGCATTTCCAGTGGTTTCTGACACCGGACGAGCGTTCGCCACTCGTTGGAAGCTTCGGCCATCTTTTGGACCGTTTTGGGTCGCACCACAGTTCTCCCTCCAACGAGCTCGCTTCCCGACCTATACCTCCGGAAAACGTGTCAGGGAGCATGCCAGGAGTGTGGGTTGAAGTCCTCGGAGCACGAGACCCGAAGATCGAAAGACTTATGACCAATACGGAGCAAAGGGAAGAAACCGTCGGGGGACCGCTTTTTACCCCAGGACGAGAAAACTGAGTCCGGGGCATTCCCGCTCGCGTTTTCTTGGGACGAGCACCGGAAGTCCTCGAGCTCAGCCCGTTTCCTTCGCTGCAAGTGCATTTCCAGTGGTTTCTGACACCGGACGAGCGTTCGCCACTCGTTGGAAGCTTCGGCCATCTTTTGGACCGTTTTGGGTCGCACCACAGTTCTCCCTCCAACGAGCTCGCTTCCCGACCTATACCTCCGGAAAACGTGTCAGGGAGCATGCCAGGAGTGTGGGTTGAAGTCCTCGGAGCACGAGACCCGAAGATCGAAAGACTTATGACCAATACGGAGCAAAGGGAAGAAACCGTCGGGGGACCGCTTTTTACCCCAGGACGAGAAAACTGAGTCCGGGGCATTCCCGCTCGCGTTTTCTTGGGACGAGCACCGGAAGTCCTCGAGCTCAGCCCGTTTCCTTCGCTGCAAGTGCATTTCCAGTGGTTTCTGACACCGGACGAGCGTTCGCCACTCGTTGGAAGCTTCGGCCATCTTTTGGACCGGTTTGGGTCGCACCACAGTTCTCCCTCCAACGAGCTCGCTTCCCGACCTATACCTCCGGAAAACGTGTCAGGGAGCATGCCAGGAGTGTGGGTTGAAGTCCTCGGAGCACGAGACCCGAAGATCGAAAGACTTATGACCAATACGGAGCAAAGGGAAGAAACCGTCGGGGGACCGCTTTTTACCCCAGGACGAGAAAACTGAGTCCGCGGCATTCCCGCTCGCGTTTTCTTGGGACGAGCACCGGAAGTCCTCGAGCTCAGCCCGTTTCCTTCGCTGCAAGTGCATTTCCAGTGGTTTCTGACACCGGACGAGCGTTCGCCACTCTTTGGAAGCTTCGGCCATCTTTTGGAGCGTTTTCGGACGCACCACAGTTCTCCCTCCAACGAGCTCGCTTCCCGACCTATACCTCCGGAAAACGTGTCAGGGAGCATGCCAGGAGTGTGGGTTGAAGTCCTCGGAGCACGAGACCCGAAGATCGAAAGACTTATGACCAATACGCAGCAAAGGGAAGAAACCGTCGGGGGACCGCTTTTTACCCCAAGACGAGAAAACTGAGTCCGCGGCATTCCCGCTCGCGTTTTCTCGGGACGAGCACCGGAAGTCCTCGAGCTCAGCCCGTTTCCTTCGCTGCAAGTGCATTTCCAGTGGTTTCTGACACAGGACGAGCGTTCGCCACTCGTTGGAACCTTCGGCCATCTTTTGGACCGTTTTGGGACGCACCACAGTTCTCCCTCCAACGAGCTCGCTTCCCGACCTATACCTCCGGAAAACGTGTCAAGGAGCATGCCAGGAGTGTGGGTTGAAGTCCTCGGAGCACGAGACCCGAAGATCGAAACACTTATGACCAATACGGAGCAAAGGGAAGAAACCGTCGGGGGACCGCTTTTTACCCCAGGACGAGAAAACTGAGTCCGGGGCATTCCCGCTCGCGTTTTCTTGGGACGAGCACCGGAAGTCCTCGAGCTCAGCCCGTTTCCTTCGCTGCAAGTGCATTTCCAGTGGTTTCTGACACCGGACGAGCTTTCGCCACTCCTTGGAAGCTTCGGCCATCTTTTGGACCGTTTTGGGTCGCACCACAGTTCTCCCTCCAACGAGCTCGCTTCCCGACCTATACCTCCGGAAAACGAGTCAGGGAGCATGCCAGGAGTGTGGGTTGAAGTCCTCGGAGCACGAGACCCGAAGATCGAAAGACTTATGACCAATACGCAGCAAAGGGAAGAAACCGTCGGGGGACCGCTTTTTACCCCAGGACGAGAAAACTGAGTCCGGGGCATTCCCGCTCGCGTTTTCTTGGGACGAGCACCGGAAGTCCTCGAGCTCAGCCCGTTTCCTTCGCTGCAAGTGCATTTCCAGTGGTTTCTGACACCGGACGAGCGTTCGCCACTCGTTGGAAGCTTCGGCCATCTTTTGGACCGTTTTGGGACGCACCACAGTTCTCCCTCCAACGAGCTCGCTTCCCGAATTATACCTCAGGAAAACGTGTCAGGGAGCATGCCAGGAGTGTGGGTTGGAGTCCTCGGAGCACGAGACCCGAAGATCGAAAGATTATGACCAATACGAAGCAAAGGGAAGAAACCGTCGGGGGACCGCTTTTTACCCCAGGACGAGAAAACTGAGTCCGGGGCATTCCCGCTCGCGTTTTCTTGGGACGAGCACCGGAAGTCCTCGAGCTCAGCCCGTTTCCTTCGCTGCAAGTGCATTTCCAGTGGTTTCTGACACCGGACGAGCGTTCGCCACTCGTTGGAAGCTTCGGCCATCTTTTGGACCGTTTTGGGTCGCACCACAGTTCTCCCTCCAACGAGCTCGCTTCCCGACCTATACCTCCGGAAAACGTGTCAGGGAGCGTGCCAGGAGTGTGGGTTGAAGTCCTCGGAGCACGAGACCCGAAGATCGAAAGACTTATGACCAATACGCAGCAAAGGGAAGAAACCGTCGGGGGACCGCTTTTTACCCAGGACGAGAAAACAGAGTCCGGGGCATTCCCGCTCGCGTTTTCTTGGGACGAGCACCGGAAGTCCTCGAGCTCAGCCCGTTTCCTTCCCTGCAAGTGCATTGCCAGTGGTTTCTGACACCGGACGAGCGTTCGCCACTCGTTGGAAGCTTCGGCCATCTTTTGGACCGTTTTGGGACGCACCACAGTCCTCCCTCCAACGAGCTCGCTTCCCGACCTATACCTCCGGAAAACGTGTCAGGGAGCATGCCAGGAGTGTGGGTTGAAGTCCTCGGAGCACGAGACCCGAAGATCGAAAGACTTATGACCAATACGGAGCAAAGGGAAGAAACCATCGGGGGACCGCTTTTTACCCGAGGACGAGAAAACTGAGTCCGGGGCATTCCCGCTCGCGTTTTCTTGGGACGAGCACCGGAAGTCCTCGAGCTCAGCCCGTTTCCTTCGCTGCAAGTGCATTTCCAGTGGTTTCTGACACCGGACGAGCGTTCGCCACTCGTTGGAAGCTTCGGCCATCTTTTGGACCGTTTTGGGTCGCACCACAGTTCTCCCTCCAACGAGCTCGCTTCCCGACCTATACCTCCGGAAAACGTGTCAGGGAGCATGCCAGGAGTGTGGGTTGAAGTCCTCGGAGCACGAGACCCGAAGATCGAAAGACTTATGACCAATACGGAGCAAAGGGAAGAAACCGTCGGGGGACCGCTTTTTACCCCAGGACGAGAAAACTGAGTCCGGGGCATTCCCGCTCGCGTTTTCTTGGGACGAGCACCGGAAGTCCTCGAGCTCAGCCCGTTTCCTTCGCTGCAAGTGCATTTCCAGTGGTTTCTGACACCGGACGAGCGTTCGCCACTCGTTGGAAGCTTCGGCCATCTTTTGGACCGTTTTGGGTCGCACCACAGTTCTCCCTCCAACGAGCTCGCTTCCCGACCTATACCTCCGGAAAACGTGTCAGGGAGCATGCCAGGAGTGTGGGTTGAAGTCCTCGGAGCACGAGACCCGAAGATCGAAAGACTTATGACCAATACGCAGCAAAGGGAAGAAACCGTCGGGGGACCGCTTTTTACCCCAGGACGAGAAAACTGAGTCCGGGACATTCCCGCTCGCGTTTTCTTGGGACGAGCACCGGAAGTCCTTGAGCTCAGCCCGTTTCCTTCGCTGCAAGTGCATTTCCAGTGGTTTCTGACACCGGACGAGCGTTCGCCACTCGTTGGAAGCTTCGGCCATCTTTTGGACCGTTTTGGGACGCACCACAGTTCTACCTCCAACGAGCTCGCTTCCCGACCTATACCTCCGGAAAACGTGTCAGGGAGCATGCCAGGAGTGTGGGTTGAAGTCCTCGGAGCACGAGACCCGAAGATCGAAAGACTTATGACCAATACGGAGCAAAGGGAAGAAACCGTCGGGGGACCGCTTTTTACCCCAGGACGAGAGAACTGAGTACGGGGCATTCCCGCTCGCGTTTTCTTGGGACGAGCACCCGAAGTCCTCGAGCTCAGCCCGTTTCCTTCGCTGCAAGTGCATTTCCAGTGGTTTCTGACACCGGACGAGCGTTCGCCACTCGTTGGAATCTTCGGCCATCTTTTGGACCGTTTTGGGTCGCACCACAGTTCTCCCTCCAACGAGCTCGCTTCCCGACCTATACCTCCGGAAAACGTGTCAGGGAGCATGCCAGGAGTGTGGGTTGAAGTCCTCGGAGCACGAGACCCGAAGATCGAAAGACTTAGACCAATACGGAGCAAAGGGAAGAAACCGTCGGGGGACCGCTTTTTACCCCAGGACGAGAAAACTGAGTCCGGGGCATTCCCGCTCGCGTTTTCTTGGGACGAGCACCGGAAGTCCTCGAGCTCAGCCCGTTTCCTTCGCTGCAAGTGCATTTCCAGTGGTTTCTGACACCGGACGAGCGTTCGCCACTCGTTGGAAGCTTCGGCCATCTTTTGGACCGTTTTGGGTCGCACCACAGTTCTCCCTCCAACGAGCTCGCTTCCCGACCTATACCTCCGGAAAACGTGTCAGGGAGCATGCCAGGAGTGTGGGTTGAAGTCCTCGGAGCACGAGACCCGAAGATCGAAAGACTTATGACCAATACGGAGCAAAGGGAAGAAACCGTCGGGGGACCGCTTTTTACCCCAGGACGAGAAAACTGAGTCCGGGGCATTCCCGCTCGCGTTTTCTTGGGACGAGCACCGGAAGTCCTCGAGCTCAGCCCGTTTCCTTCGCTGCAAGTGCATTTCCAGTGGTTTCTGACACCGGACGAGCGTTCGCTACTCGTTGGAAGCTTCGGCCATCTTTTGGACCGTTTTGGGTCGCACCACAGTTCTCCCTCCAACGAGCTCGCTTCCCGAATTATACCTCAGGAAAACGTGTCAGGGAGCATGCCAGGAGTGTGGGTCGAAGTCCTCGGAGCACGAGACCCGAAGATCGAAATACTTATGACCAATACGGAGCAAAGGGAAGAAACCGTCGGGTGACCGCTTTTTACCCCAGGACGAGAGAACTGAGTACGGGGCATTCCCGCTCGCGTTTTCTTGGGACGAGCACCGGAAGTCCTCGAGCTCAGCCCGTTTCCTTCGCTGCAAGTGCATTTCCAGTGGTTTCTGACACCGGACGAGCGTTCGCCACTCGTTGGAAGCTTCGGCCATCTTTTGGACCGTTTTGGGTCGCACCACAGTTCTCCCTCCAACGAGCTCGCTTCCCGACCTATACCTCCAGAAAACGTGTCAGGGAGCATGCCAGGAGTGTGGGTTGAAGTCCTCCGAGCACGAGACCCGAAGATCGAAAGACTTATGACCAATACGGAGCAAAGGGAAGAAACCGTCGGGGGACCGCTTTTTACCCCAGGACGAGAGAACTGAGTCCGGGGCATTCCCGCTCGCGTTTTCTTGGGACGAGCACCGGAAGTCCTCGAGCTCAGCCCGTTTCCTTCGCTGCAAGTGCATTTCCAGTGGTTTCTGACACCGGACGAGCGTTCGCCACTCGTTGGAAGCTTCGGCCATCTTTTGGACCGTTTTGGGTCGCACCACAGTTCTCCCTCCAACGAGCTCGCTTCCCGACCTATACCTCCGGAAAACGTGTCAGGGAGCATGCCAGGAGTGTGGGTTGAAGTCCTCGGAGCACGAGACCCGAAGATCGAAAGACTTATGACAAATACGGAGCAAAGGGAAGAAACCGTCGGGGGACCGCTTTTTACCCCAGGACGAGAAAACTGAGTCCGGGGCATTCCCGCTCGCGTTTTCTTGGGACGAGCACCGGAAGAGCTCGAGCTCAGCCCGTTTCCTTCGCTGCAAGTGCATTTCCAGTGGTTTCTGACACCGGACGAGCGTTCGCTACTCGTTGGAAGCTTCGGCCATCTTTTGGACCGTTTTGGGTCGCACCACAGTTCTCCCTCCAACGAGCTCGCTTCCCGAATTATACCTCAGGAAAACGTGTCAGGGAGCATGCCAGGAGTGTGGGTCGAAGTCCTCGGAGCACGAGACCCGAAGATCGAAATACTTATGACCAATACGGAGCAAAGGGAAGAAACCGTCGGGTGACCGCTTTTTACCCCAGGACGAGAGAACTGAGTACGGGGCATTCCCGCTCGCGTTTTCTTGGGACGAGCACCTGAAGTCCTCGAGCTCAGCCCGTTTCCTTCGCTGCAAGTGCATTTCCAGTGGTTTCTGACACCGGACGAGCGTTCGCCACTCGTTGGAAGCTTCGGCCATCTTTTGGACCGTTTTGGGTCGCACCACAGTTCTCCCTCCAACGAGCTCGCTTCCCGACGTATACCTCCGGAAAACGTGTCCGGGAGCATGCCAGAAGTGTGGGTCGAAGTCCACGGAGCACGAGATCCGAAGATCGAAAGACTTATGACCAATACGGAGCAAAGGGAAGAAACCGTCGGGGGACCGCTTTTTACCTCAGGACGAGAGAACTGAGTCCGGGGCATTCCCGCTCGCGTTTTCTTGGGACGAGCACCGGAAGTCCTCGAGCTCAGCCCGTTTCCTTCGCTGCAAATGCATTTCCAGTGGTTTCTGACACCGGACGAGCGTTCGCCACTCGTTGGAAGCTTCCCGACCTATACCTCCGGAAAATTTGTCAGGGAGCATGCCAGGAGTGTGGGTCGAAGTCCTCGGAGCACGAGACCCGAAGATCGAAAGACTTATGACCAATACGGAGCAAAGGGAAGAAACCGTCGGGGGACTGCTTTTTACCCTAGGACGAGAAAACTGAGTCCGGGGCATTCCCGCTCGCGTTTTCTTGGGACGAGCACCGGAAGTCCTCGAGCTCAGCCCGTTTCGTTCGCTGCAAGTGCATTTCCAGTGGTTTCTGACACCGGACGAGCGTTCGCCACTCGTTGGAAGCTTCGACCATCTTTTGGACCGTTTTGGGTCGCACCACAGTTCTCCCTCCAACGAGCTCGCTTCCCGACCTATACCTCCGGAAAACGTGTCAGGGAGCATGCCAGGAGTGTGGGTTGAAGTCCTCGGAGCACGAGACCCGAAGATCGAAAGACTTATGACCAATACGGAGCAAAGGGAAGAAACCGTCGGGGGACCGCTTTTTACCCCAGGACGAGAAAACTGAGTCCGGGGCATTCCCGCTCGCGTTTTCTTGGGACGAGCACCGGAAGTCCTCGAGCTCAGCCCGTTTCCTTCGCTGCAAGTGCATTTCCAGTGGTTTCTGACACCGGACGAGCGTTCGCTACTCGTTGGAAGCTTCGGCCATCTTTTGGACCGTTTTGGGTCGCACCACAGTTCTCCCTCCAACGAGCTCGCTTCCCGAATTATACCTCAGGAAAACGTGTCAGGGAGCATGCCAGGAGTGTGGGTCGAAGTCCTCGGAGCACGAGACCCGAAGATCGAAATACTTATGACCAATACGGAGCAAAGGGAAGAAACCGTCGGGTGACCGCTTTTTACCCCAGGACGAGAGAACTGAGTACGGGGCATTCCCGCTCGCGTTTTCTTGGGACGAGCACCGGAAGTCCTCGAGCTCAGCCCGTTTCCTTCGCTGCAAGTGCATTTCCAGTGGTTTCTGACACCGGACGAGCGTTCGCCACTCGTTGGAAGCTTCGGCCATCTTTTGGACCGTTTTGGGTCGCACCACAGTTCTCCCTCCAACGAGCTCGCTTCCCGACCTATACCTCCAGAAAACGTGTCAGGGAGCATGCCAGGAGTGTGGGTTGAAGTCCTCCGAGCACGAGACCCGAAGATCGAAAGACTTATGACCAATACGGAGCAAAGGGAAGAAACCGTCGGGGGACCGCTTTTTACCCCAGGACGAGAGAACTGAGTCCGGGGCATTCCCGCTCGCGTTTTCTTGGGACGAGCACCGGAAGTCCTCGAGCTCAGCCCGTTTCCTTCGCTGCAAGTGCATTTCCAGTGGTTTCTGACACCGGACGAGCGTTCGCCACTCGTTGGAAGCTTCGGCCATCTTTTGGACCGTTTTGGGTCGCACCACAGTTCTCCTTCCAACGAGCTCGCTTCCCGACCTATACCTCCGGAAAACGTGTCAGGGAGCATGCCAGGAGTGTGGGTTGAAGTCCTCGGAGCACGAGACCCGAAGATCGAAAGACTTATGACAAATACGGAGCAAAGGGAAGAAACCGTCGGGGGACCGCTTTTTACCCCAGGACGAGAAAACTGAGTCCGGGGCATTCCCGCTCGCGTTTTCTTGGGACGAGCACCGGAAGAGCTCGAGCTCAGCCCGTTTCCTTCGCTGCAAGTGCATTTCCAGTGGTTTCTGACACCGGACGAGCGTTCGCTACTCGTTGGAAGCTTCGGCCATCTTTTGGACCGTTTTGGGTAACACCACAGTTCTCCCTCCAACGAGCTCGCTTCCCGAATTATACCTCAGGAAAACGTGTCAGGGAGCATGCCAGGAGTGTGGGTCGAAGTCCTCGGAGCACGAGACCCGAAGATCGAAATACTTATGACCAATACGGAGCAAAGGGAAGAAACCGTCGGGTGACCGCTTTTTACCCCAGGACGAGAGAACTGAGTACGGGGCATTCCCGCTCGCGTTTTCTTGGGACGAGCACCGGAAGTCCTCGAGCTCAGCCCGTTTCCTTCGCTGCAAGTGCATTTCCAGTGGTTTCTGACACCGGACGAGCGTTCGCCACTCGTTGGAAGCTTCGGCCATCTTTTGGACCGTTTTGGGTCGCACCACAGTTCTCCCTCCAACGAGCTCGCTTCCCGACGTATACCTCCGGAAAACGTGTCCGGGAGCATGCCAGAAGTGTGGGTCGAAGTCCACGGAGCACGAGATCCGAAGATCGAAAGACTTATGACCAATACGGAGCAAAGGGAAGAAACCGTCGGGGGACCGCTTTTTACCTCAGGACGAGAGAACTGAGTCCGGGGCATTCCTGCTCGCGTTTTCTTGGGACGAGCACCGGAAGTCCTCGAGCTCAGCCCGTTTCCTTCGCTGCAAATGCATTTCCAGTGGTTTCTGACACCGGACGAGCGTTCGCCACTCGTTGGAAGCTTCCCGACCTATACCTCCGGAAAATTTGTCAGGGAGCATGCCAGGAGTGTGGGTCGAAGTCCTCGGAGCACGAGACACGAAGATCGAAAGACTTATGACCAATACGGAGCAAAGGGAAGAAACCGTCGGGGGACTGCTTTTTACCCTAGGACGAGAAAACTGAGTCCGGGGCATTCCCGCTCGCGTTTTCTTGGGACGAGCACCGGAAGTCCTCGAGCTCAGCCCGTTTCGTTCGCTGCAAGTGCATTTCCAGTGGTTTCTGACACCGGACGAGCGTTCGCCACTCGTTGGAAGCTTCGACCATCTTTTGGACCGTTTTGGGTCGCACCACAGTTCTCCCTCCAACGAGCTCGCTTCCCGACCTATACCTCCGGAAAACGTGTCAGGGAGCATGCCAGGAGTGTGGGTTGAAGTCCTCGGAGCACGAGACCCGAAGATCGAAAGACTTATGACCAATACGGAGCAAAGGGAAGAAACCGTCGGGGGACCGCTTTTTACCCCAGGACGAGAAAACTGAGTCCGGAGCATTCCCGCTCGCGTTTTCTTGGGACGAGCACCGGAAGTCCTCGAGCTCAGCCCGTTTCCTTCGCTGCAAGTGCATTTCCAGTGGTTTCTGACACCGGACGAGCGTTCGCCACTCGTTGGAAGCTTCGGCCATCTTTTGGACCGTTTTGGGTCGCACCACAGTTCTCCCTCCAACGAGCTCGCTTCCCGACCTATACCTCCGGAAAACGTGTCAGGGAGCATGCCAGGAGTGTGGGTCGAAGTCCTCGGAGCACGAGACCCGAAGATCGAAAGACTTATGACCAATACGGAGCAAAGGGAAGAAACCGTCGGGGGACCGCCTTTTACCCCAGGACGAGAAAACTGAGTCCGGGGCATTCCCGCTCGCGTTTTCTTGGGACGAGCACCGGAATTCCTCGAGCTCAGCCCGTTTCCTTCGCTGCAAGTGCATTTCCAGTGGTTTCTGACACCGGACGAGCGTTCGCCACTCGTTGGAAGCTTCGGCCATCTTTTGGACCGTTTTGGGTGGCACCACAGTTCTCCCTCCAACGAGCTCGCTTCCGGACCTATAACTCCGGAATACGTGTCAGGGAGCATGCCAGGAGTGTGGGTTTAAGTCCTCGGAGCACGAGACCCGAAGATCGAAAGACTTATGACCAATACGGAGCAAAGGGAAGAAACCGTCGGGGGACCGCTTTTTACCCCAGGACGAGAAAACTGAGTCCGGGGCATTCCCGCTCGCGTTTTCTTGGGACGAGCACCGGAAGTCCTCGAGCTCAGCCCGTTTCCTTCGCTGCAAGTGCATTTCCAGTGGTTTCTGACACCGGACGAGCGTTCGCCACTCGTTGGAAGCTTAGGCCATCTTTTGGACCGTTTTGGGTCGCACCACAGTTCTCCCTCCAACGAGCTCGCTTCCCGACCTATACCTCCGGAAAACGTGTCAGGGAGCATGCCAGGAGTGTGGGTTGAAGTCCTCGGAGCACGAGACCCAAAGATCGAAAGACTTATGACCAATACGGAGCAAAGGGAAGAAACCGTCGGGGGACCGCTTTTTACCCCAAGACGAGAAAACTGAGTCCGGGGCATTCCCGCTCGCGTTTTCTTGGGACGAGCACCGGAAGTCCTCGAGCTCAGCCCGTTTCCTTCGCTGCAAGTGCATTTCCAGTGGTTTCTGACACCGGACGAGCGTTCGCCACTCGTTGGAAGCTTCGGCCATCTTTTGGACCGTTTTGGGTCGCACCACAGTTCTCCCTCCAACGAGCTCGCTTCCCGACCTATACCTCCGGAAAACGTGTCAGGGAGCATGCCAGGAGTGTGGGTTGAAGTCCTCGGAGCACGAGACCCGAAGATCGAAAGACTTATGACCAATACGGAGCAAAGGGAAGAAACCGTCGGGGGACCGCTTTTTACCCCAGGACGAGAAAACTGAGTCCGGGGCATTCCCGCTCGCGTTTTCTTGGGACGAGCACCGGAAGTCCTCGAGCTCAGCCCGTTTCCTTCGCTGCAAGTGCATTTCCAGTTGTTTCTGACACCGGACGAGCGTTCGCCACTCGTTGGAAGCTTCGGCCATCTTTTGGACCGTTTTGGGTCGCACCACAGTTCTCCCTCCAACGAGCTCGCTTCCCGACCTATACCTCCGGAAAACGTGTCAGGGAGCATGCCAGGAGTGTGGGTTGAAGTCCTCGGAGCACGAGACCCGAAGATCGAAAGACTTATGACCAATACGGAGCAAAGGGAAGAAACCGTCGGGGGACCGCTTTTTACCCCAGGACGAGAAAACTGAGTCCGGGGCATTCCCGCTCGCGTTTTCTTGAGACGAGCACCGGAAGTCCTCGAGCTCAGCCCGTTTCCTTCGCTGCAAGTGCATTTCCAGTGGTTTCTGACACCGGACGAGCGTTCGCGACTCGTTGGAAGCTTCGGCCTTCTTTTGGACCGTTTTGGGTCGCACCACAGTTCTCCCTCCAACGAGCTCGCTTCCCGACCTATACCTCCGGAAAACGTGTCAGGGAGCATGCCAGGAGTGTGGGTTGAAGTCCTCGGAGCACGAGACCCGAAGATCGAAAGACTTATGACCAATACGGAGCAAAGGGAAGAAACTGTCGGGGGACCGCTTTTTACCCCAGGACGAGAAAACTGAGTCCGGGGCATTCCCGCTCGCGTTTTCTTGGGACGAGCACCGGAAGTCCTCGAGCTCAGCCCGTTTCCTTCGCTGCAAGTGCATTTCCAGTGGTTTCTGACACCGGACGAGCGATCGCCACTCGTTGGAAGCTTCGGCCATCTTTTGGACCGTTTTGGGTCGCACCACAGTTCTCCCTCCAACGAGCTCGCTTCCCGACCTATACCTCCGGAAAACGTGTCAGGGAGCATGCCAGGAGTGTGGGTTGAAGTCTTCGGAGCACGAGACCCGAAGATCGAAAGACTTATGACCAATACGGAGCAAAGGGAAGAAACCGTCGGGGGACCGCTTTTTACCCCAGGACGAGAAAACTGAGTCCGGGGCATTCCCGCTCGCGTTTTCTTGGGACGAGCACCGGAAGTCCTCGAGCTCAGCCCGTTTCCTTCGCTGCAAGTGCATTTCCAGTGGTTTCTGACACCGGACGAGCGTTCGCCACTCGTTGGAAGCTTCGGCCATCTTTTGGACCGTTTTGGGTCGCACCACAGTTCTCCCTCCAACGAGCTCGCTTCCCGACCTATACCTCCGGAAAACGTGTCAGGGAGCATGCCAGGAGTGTGGGTTGAAGTCCTCGGAGCACGAGACCCGAAGATCGAAAGACTTATGACCAATACGGAGCAAAGGAAAGAAACCGTCGGGGGACCGCTTTTTACCCCAGGACGAGAAAACTGAGTCCGGGGCATTCCCGCTCGCGTTTTCTTGGGACGAGCACCGGAAGTCCTCGAGCTCAGCCCGTTTCCTTCGCTGCAAGTGCATTTCCAGTGGTTTCTGACACCGGACGAGCGTTCGCCACTCGTTGGAAGCTTCGGCCATCTTTTGGACCGTTTTGGGTCGCACCACAGTTCTCCCTCCAACGAGCTCGCTTCCCGACCTATACCTCCGGAAAACGTGTCAGGGAGCATGCGAGGAGTGTGGGTCGAAGTCCTCGGAGCACGAGACCCGAAGATCGAAAGACTTATGACCAATACGGAGCAAAGGGAAGAAACCGTCGGGGGACCGCTTTTTACCCCAGGACGAGAAAACTGAGTCCGGGGCATTCCCGCTCGCGTTTTCTTGGGACGAGCACCGGAAGTCCTCGAGCTCAGCCCGTTTCCTTCGCTGCAAGTGCATTTCCAGTGGTTTCTGACACCGGACGAGCGTTCGCCACTCGTTGGAAGCTTCGGCCATCTTTTGGACCGTTTTGGGTCGCACCACAGTTCTCCCTCCAACGAGCTCGCTTCCCGACCTATACCTCCGGAAAACGTGTCAGGGAGCATGCCAGGAGTGTGGGTTGAAGTCCTCGGAGCACGAGACCCGAAGATCGAAAGACTTATGACCAATACGGAGCAAAGGGAAGAAACCGTCGGGGGACCGCTTTTTACCCCAGGACGAGAAAACTGAGTCCGGGGCATTCCCGCTCGCGTTTTCTTGGGACGAGCACCGGAAGTCCTCGAGCTCAGCCCATTTCCTTCGCTGCAAGTGCATTTCCAGTGGTTTCTGACACCGGACGAGCGTTCGCCACTCGTTGGAAGCTTCGGCCATCTTTTGGACCGTTTTGGGTCGCACCACAGTTCTCCCTCCAACGAGCTCGCTTCCCGACCTATACCTCCGGAAAACGTGTCAGGGAGCATGCCAGGAGTGTGGGTTGAAGTCCTCGGAGCACGAGACCCGAAGATCGAAAGACTTATGACCAATACGGAGCAAAGGGAAGAAACCGTCGGGGGACCGCTTTTTACCCCAGGACGAGAAAACTGAGTCCGGGGCATTCCCGCTCGCGTTTTCTTGGGACGAGCACCGGAAGTCCTCGAGCTCAGCCCGTTTCCTTCGCTGCAAGTGCATTTCCAGTGGTTTCTGACACCGGACGAGCGTTCGCCACTCGTTCGAAGCTTCGGCCATCTTTTGGACCGTTTTGGGTCGCACCACAGTTCTCCCTCCAACGAGCTCGCTTCCCGACCTATACCTCCGGAAAACGTGTCAGGGAGCATGCCAGGAGTGTGGGTTTAAGTCCTCGGAGCACGAGACCCGAAGATCGAAAGACTTATGACCAATACGGAGCAAAGGGAAGAAACCGTCGGGGGACCGCTTTTTACCCCAGGACGAGAAAACTGAGTCCGGGGCATTCCCGCTCGCGTTTTCTTGGGACGAGCACCGGAAGTCCTCGAGCTCAGCCCGTTTCCTTCGCTGCAAGTGCATTTCCAGTGGTTTCTGACACCGGACGAGCGTTCGCCACTCGTTGGAAGCTTCGGCCATCTTTTGGACCGTTTTGGGTCGCACCACAGTTCTCCCTCCAACGAGCTCGCTTCCCGACCTATACCTCCGGAAAACGTGTCAGGGAGCATGCCAGGAGTGTGGGTTGAAGTCCTCGGAGCACGAGACCCGAAGATCGAAAGACTTATGACCAATACGGAGCAAAGGGAAGAAACCGTCGGGGGACCGCTTTTTACCCCAGGACGAGAAAACTGAGTCCGGGGCATTCCCGCTCGCGTTTTCTTGGGACGAGCACCGGAAGTCCTCGAGCTCAGCCCGTTTCCTTCGCTGCAAGTGCATTTCCAGTGGTTTCTGACATCGGACGAGCGTTCGCCACTCGTTGGAAGCTTCGGCCATCTTTTGGACCGTTTTGGGTCGCACCACAGTTCTCCCTCCAACGAGCTCGCTTCCCGACCTATACCTCCGGAAAACGTGTCAGGGAGCATGCCAGGAGTGTGGGTTGAAGTCCTCGGAGCACGAGACCCGAAGATCGAAAGACTTATGATCAATACGGAGCAAAGGGAAGAAACCGTCGGGGGACCGCTTTTTACCCCAGGACGAGAAAACTGAGTCCGGGGCATTCCCGCTCGCGTTTTCTTGGGACGAGTACCGGAAGTCCTCGAGCTCAGCCCGTTTCCTTCGCTGCAAGTGCATTTCCAGTGGTTTCTGACACCGGACGAGCGTTCGCCACTCGTTGGAAGCTTCGGCCATCTTTTGGACCGTTTTGGGTCG
Source organism: Cucumis melo (assembly GCF_025177605.1). Classification (NCBI taxonomy): domain Eukaryota; kingdom Viridiplantae; phylum Streptophyta; class Magnoliopsida; order Cucurbitales; family Cucurbitaceae; genus Cucumis; species Cucumis melo. Next base: position 417,627 of record NW_026123805.1, read on the forward strand.
CACCACAGTTCTCCCTCCAACGAGCTCGCTTCCCGACCTATACCTCCGGAAAACGTGTCAGGGAGCATGCCAGGAGTGTGGGTTTAAGTCCTCGGAGCACGAGACCCGAAGATCGAAAGACTTATGACCAATACGGAGCAAAGGGAAGAAACCGTCGGGGGACCGCTTTTTACCCCAGGACGAGAAAACTGAGTCCGGGGCATTCCCGCTCGCGTTTTCTTGGGACGAGCACCGGAAGTCCTCGAGCTCAGCCCGTTTCCTTCGCTGCAAGTGCATTTCCAGTGGTTTCTGACACCGGACGAGCGTTCGCCACTCGTTGGAAGCTTCGGCCATCTTTTGGACCGTTTTGGGTCGCACCACAGTTCTCCCTCCAACGAGCTCGCTTCCCGACCTATACCTCCGGAAAACGTGTCAGGGAGCATGCCAGGAGTGTGGATTGAAGTCCTCGGAGCACGAGACCCGAAGATCGAAAGACTTATGACCAATACGGAGCAAAGGGAAGAAACCGTCGGGGGACCGCTTTTTACCCCAGGACGAGAAAACTGAGTCCGGGGCATTCCCGCTCGCGTTTTCTTGGGACGAGCACCGGAAGTCCTCGAGCTCAGCCCGTTTCCTTCGCTGCAAGTGCATTTCCAGTGGTTTCTGACACCGGACGAGCGTTCGCCACTCGTTGGAAGCTTCGGCCATCTTTTGGACCGTTTTGGGTCGCACCACAGTTCTCCCTCCAACGAGCTCGCTTCCCGACCTATACCTCCGGAAAACGTGTCAGGGAGCATGCCAGGAGTGTGGGTTGAAGTCCTCGGAGCACGAGACCCGAAGATCGAAAGACTTATGACCAATACGGAGCAAAGGGAAGAAACCGTCGGGGGACCGCTTTTTACCCCAGGACGAGAAAACTGAGTCCGGGGCATTCCCGCTCGCGTTTTCTTGGGACGAGCACCGGAAGTCCTCGAGCTCAGCCCGTTTCCTTCGCTGCAAGTGCATTTCCAGTGGTTTCTGACACCGGACGAGCGTTCGCCACTCGTTGGAAGCTTCGGCCATCTTTTGGACCGTTTTGGGTCGCACCACAGTTCTCCCTCCAACGAGCTCGCTTCCCGACCTATACCTCCGGAAAACGTGTCAGCGAGCATGCCAGGAGTGTGGGTTGAAGTCCTCGGAGCACGAGACCCGGAGATCGAAAGACTTATGACCAATACGGAGCAAAGGGAAGAAACCGTCGGGGGACCGCTTTTTACCCCAGGACGAGAAAACTGAGTCCGGGGCATTCCCGCTCGCGTTTTCTTGGGACGAGCACCGGAAGTCCTCGAGCTCAGCCCGTTTCCTTCGCTGCAAGTGCATTTCCAGTGGTTTCTGACACCGGACGAGCGTTCGCCACTCGTTGGAAGCTTCGGCCATCTTTTGGACCGTTTTGGGTCGCACCACAGTTCTCCCTCCAACGAGCTCGCTTCCCGATCTATACCTCCGGAAAACGTGTCAGGGAGCATGCCAGGAGTGTGGGTTGAAGTCCTCGGAGCACGAGACCCGAAGATCGAAAGACTTATGACCAATACGGAGCAAAGGGAAGAAACCGTCGGGGGACCGCTTTTTACCCCAGGACGAGAAAACTGAGTCCGGGGCATTCCCGCTCGCGTTTTCTTGGGACGAGCACCGGAAGTCCTCGAGCTCAGCCCGTTTCCTTCGCTGCAAGTGCATTTCCAGTGGTTTCTGACACCGGACGAGCGTTCGCCACTCGTTGGAAGCTTTGGCCATCTTTTGGACCGTTTTGGGTCGCACCACAGTTCTCCCTCCAACGAGCTCGCTTCCCGACCTATACCTCCGGAAAAAGTGTCAGGGAGCATGCCAGGAGTGTGGGTTGAAGTCCTGGGAGCACGAGACCCGAAGATCGAAAGACTTATGACCAATACGGAGCAAAGGGAAGAAACCGTCGGGGGACCGCTTTTTACCCCAGGACGAGAAAACTGAGTCCGGGGCATTCCCGCTCGCGTTTTCTTGGGACGAGCACCGGAAGTCCTCGAGCTCAGCCCGTTTCCTTCGCTGCAAGTGCATTTCCAGTGGTTTCTGACACCGGACGAGCGTTCGCCACTCGTTGGAAGCTTCGGCCATCTTTTGGACCGTTTTGGGTCGCACCACATTTCTCCCTCCAACGAGCTCGCTTCCCGACCTATACCTCCGGAAAACGTGTCAGGGAGCATGCCAGGAGTGTGGGTCGAAGTCCTCGGAGCACGAGACCCGAAGATCGAAAGACTTATGACCAATACGGAGCAAAGGGAAGAAACCGTCGGGGGACCGCTTTTTACCCCAGGACGAGAAAACTGAGTCCGGGGCATTCCCGCTCGCGTTTTCTTGGGACGAGCACCGGAAGTCCTCGAGCTCAGTCCGTTTCCTTCGCTGCAAGTGCATTTCCAGTGGTTTCTGACACCGGACGAGCGTTCGCCACTCGTTGGAAGCTTCGGCCATCTTTTGGACCGTTTTGGGTCGCACCACAGTTCTCCCTCCAACGAGCTCGCTTCCCGACCTATACCTCCGGAAAACGTGTCAGGGAGCATGCCAGGAGTGTGGGTTGAAGTCCTCGGAGCACGAGACCCGAAGATCGAAAGACTTATGACCAATACGGAGCAAAGGGAAGAAACCTTCGGGGGACCGCTTTTTACCCCAGGACGAGAAAACTGAGTCCGGGGCATTCCCGCTCGCGTTTTCTTGGGACGAGCACCGGAAGTCCTCGAGCTCAGCCCGTTTCCTTCGCTGCAAGTGCATTTCCAGTGGTTTCTGACACCGGACGAGCGTTCGCCACTCGTTGGAAGCTTCGGCCATCTTTTGGACCGTTTTGGGTCGCACCACAGTTCTCCCTCCAACGAGCTCGCTTCCCGACCTATACCTCCGGAAAACGTGTAGGGAGCATGCCAGGAGTGTGGGTTGAAGTCCTCGGAGCACGAGACCCGAAGATCGAAAGACTTATGACCAATACGGAGCAAAGGGAAGAAACCGTCGGGGGACCGCTTTTTACCCCAGGACGAGAAAACTGAGTCCGGGGCATTCCCGCTCGCGTTTTCTTGGGACGAGCACCGGAAGTCCTCGAGCTCAGCCCGTTTCCTTCGCTGCAAGTGCATTTCCAGTGGTTTCTGACACCGGACGAGCGTTCGCCACTCGTTGGAAGCTTCGGCCATCTTTTGGACCGTTTTGGGTCGCACCACAGTTCTCCATCCAACGAGCTCGCTTCCCGACCTATACCTCCGGAACATGTGTCAGGGAGCATGCCAGGAGTGTGGGTTGAAGTCCTCGGAGCACGAGACCCGAAGATCGAAAGACTTATGACCAATACGGAGCAAAGGGAAGAAACCGTCGGGGGACCGCTTTTTACCCCAGGACGAGAAAACTGAGTCCGGGGCATTCCCGCTCGCGTTTCCTTGGGACGAGCACCGGAAGTCCTCGAGCTCAGCCCGTTTCCTTCGCTGCAAGTGCATTTCCAGTGGTTTCTGACACCGGACGAGCGTTCGCCACTCGTTGGAAGCTTCGGCCATCTTTTGAACCGTTTTGGGTCGCACCACAGTTCTCCCTCCAACGAGCTCGCTTCCCGACCTATACCTCCGGAAAACGTGTCACGGAGCATGCCAGGAGTGTGGGTTGAAGTCCTCGGAGCACGAGACCCGAAGATCGAAAGACTTCTGACCAATACGGAGCAAAGGGAAGAAACCGTCGGGGGACCGCTTTTTACCCCAGGACGAGAAAACTGAGTCCGGGGCATTCCCGCTCGCGTTTTCTTGGGACGAGCACCGGAAGTCCTCGAGCTCAGCCCGTTTCCTTCGCTGCAAGTGCATTTCCAGTGGTTTCTGACACCGGACGAGCGTTCGCCACTCGTTGGAAGCTTCGGCCATCTTTTGGACCGTTTTGGGTCGCACCACAGTTCTCCCTCCAATGAGCTCGCTTCCCGACCTATACCTCCGGAAAACGTGTCAGGGAGCATGCCAGGAGTGTGGGTTGAAGTCCTCGGAGCACGAGACCCGAAGATCGAAAGACTTATGACCAATACGGAGCAAAGGGAAGAAACCGTCGGGGGACCGCTTTTTACCCCAGGACGAGAAAACTGAGTCCGGGGCATTCCCGCTCGCGTTTTCTTGGGACGAGCACCGGAAGTCCTCGAGCTCAGCCCGTTTCCTTCGCTGCAAGTGCATTTCCAGTGGTTTCTAACACCGGACGAGCGTTCGCCACTCGTTGGAAGCTTCGGCCATCTTTTGGACCGTTTTGGGTCGCACCACAGTTCTCCCTCCAACGAGCTCGCTTCCCGACCTATACCTCCGGAAAACGTGTCAGGGAGCATGCCAGGAGTGTGGGTTGAAGTCCTCGGAGCACGAGACCCGAAGATCGAATGACTTATGACCAATACGGAGCAAAGGGAAGAAACCGTCGGGGGACCGCTTTTTACCCCAGGACGAGAAAACTGAGTCCGGGGCATTCCCGCTCGCGTTTTCTTGGGACGAGCACCGGAAGTCCTCGAGCTCAGCCCGTTTCCTTCGCTGCAAGTGCATTTCCAGTGGTTTCTGACACCGGACGAGCGTTCGCCACTCGTTGGAAGCTTCGGCCATCTTTTGGACCGTTTTGGGTCGCACCACAGTTCTCCCTCCAACGAGCTCGCTTCCCGACCTATACCTCCGGAAAACGTGTCAGGGAGCATGCCAGGAGTGTGGGTTGAAGTCCTCGGAGCACGAGACCCGAAGATCGAAAGACTTGTGACCAATACGGAGCAAAGGGAAGAAACCGTCGGGGGACCGCTTTTTACCCCAGGACGAGAAAACTGAGTCCGGGGCATTCCCGCTCGCGTTTTCTTGGGACGAGCACCGGAAGTCCTCGAGCTCAGCCCGTTTCCTTCGCTGCAAGTGCATTTCCAGTGGTTTCTGACACCGGACGAGCGTTCGCCACTCGTTGGAAGCTTCGGCCATCTTTTGGACCGTTTTGGGTCGCACCACAGTTCTCCCTCCAACGAGCTCGCTTCCCGACCTATACCTCCGGAAAACGTGTCAGGGAGCATGCCAGGAGTGTGGGTTGAAGTCCTCGGAGCACGAGACCCGAAGATCGAAAGACTTATGACCAATACGGAGCAAAGGGAAGAAACCGTCGGGGGACCGCTTTTTACCCCAGGACGAGAAAACTGAGTCCGGGGCATTCCCGCTCGCGTTTCCTTGGGACGAGCACCGGAAGTCCTCGAGCTCAGCCCGTTTCCTTCGCTGCAAGTGCATTTCCAGTGGTTTCTGACACCGGACGAGCGTTCGCCACTCGTTGGAAGCTTCGGCCATCTTTTGGACCGTTTTGGGTCGCACCACAGTTCTCCCTCCAACGAGCTCGCTTCCCGGCCTATACCTCCGGAAAACGTGTCAGGGAGCATGCCAGGAGTGTGGGTTGAAGTCCTCGGAGCACGAGACCCGAAGATCGAAAGACTTATGACCAATACGGAGCAAAGGGAAGAAACTGTCGGGAGACCGCTTTTTACCCCAAGACGAGAAAACTGAGTCCGGGGCATTCCCGCTCGCGTTTTCTTGGGACGAGCACCGGAAGTCCTCGAGCTAAGCCCGTTTCCTTCGCTGCAAGTGCATTTCCAGTGGTTTCTGACATCGGACGAGCGTTCGCCACTCGTTGGAAGCTTCGGCCATCTTTTGGACCGTTTTGGGTCGCACCACAGTTCTCCCTCCAACGAGCTCGCTTCCCGACCTATACCTCCGGAAAACGTGTCAGGGAGCATGCCAGGAGTGTGGGTTGAAGTCCTCAGAGCACGAGACCCGAAGATCGAAAGACTTATGACCAATACGGAGCAAAGGGAAGAAACCGTCGGGGGACCGCTTTTTACCCCAGGACGAGAAAACTGAGTCCGGGGCATTCCCGCTCGCGTTTTCTTGGGACGAGCACCGGAAGTCCTCGAGCTCAGCCCGTTTCCTTCGCTGCAAGTGCATTTCCAGTGGTTTCTGACACCGGACGAGCGTTCGCCACTCGTTGGAAGCTTCGGCCATCTTTTGGACCGTTTTGGGTCGCACCACAGTTCTCCCTCCAACGAGCTCGCTTCCCGAACTATACCTCCGGAAAACGTTTCAGGGAGCATGCCAGGAGTGTGGGTTGAAGTCCTCGGAGCACGAGACCCGAAGATCGAAAGACTTATGACCAATACGGAGCAAAGGGAAGAAACCGTCGGGGGACCGCTTTTTACCCCAGGACGAGAAAACTGAGTCCGGGGCATTCCCGCTCGCGTTTTCTTGGGACGAGCACCGGAAGTCCTCGAGCTCAGCCCGTTTCCTTCGCTGCAAGTGCATTTCCAGTGGTTTCTGACACCGGACGAGCGTTCGCCACTCGTTGGAAGCTTCGGCCATCTTTTGGACCGTTTTGGGTCGCACCACAGTTCTCCCTCCAACGAGCTCGCTTCCCGACCTATACCTCCGGAAAACGTGTCACGGAGCATGCCAGGAGTGTGGGTTGAAGTCCTCGGAGCACGAGACCCGAAGATCGAAAGGCTTATGACCAATACGGAGCAAAGGGAAGAAACCGTCGGGGGACCGCTTTTTACCCCAGGACGAGAAAACTGAGTCCGGGGCATTCCCGCTCGCGTTTTCTTGGGACGAGCACCAGAAGTCCTCGAGCTCAGCCCGTTTCCTTCGCTGCAAGTGCATTTCCAGTGGTTTCTGACACCGGACGAGCGTTCGCCACTCGTTGGAAGCTTCGGCCATCTTTTGGACCGTTTTGGGTCGCACCACAGTTCTCCCTCCAACGAGCTCGCTTCCCGACCTATACCTCCGGAAAATGTGTCACGGAGCATGCCATGAGTGTGGGTTGAAGTCCTCGGAGCACGAGACCCGAAGATCGAAAGACTTATGACCAATACGGAGCAAAGGGAAGAAACCGTCGGGGGACCGCTTTTTACCCCAGGACGAGAAAACTGAGTCCGGGGCATTCCCGCTCGCGTTTTCTTGGGACGAGCACCGGAAGTCCTCGAGCTCAGCCCGTTTAAAGACTTGTGACCAATACGGAGCAAAGGGAAGAAACCGTCGGGGGACCGCTTTTTACCCCAGGACGAGAAAACTGAGTCCGGGGCATTCCCGCTCGCGTTTTCTTGGGACGAGCACCGGAAGTCCTCGAGCTCAGCCCGTTTCCTTCGCTGCAAGTGCATTTCCAGTGGTTTCTGACACCGGACGAGCGTTCGCCACTCGTTGGAAGCTTCGGCCATCTTTTGGACCGTTTTGGGTCGCACCACAGTTCTCCCTCCAACGAGCTCGCTTCCCGACCTATACCTCCGGAAAACGTGTCAGGGAGCATGCCAGGAGTGTGGGTTGAAGTCCTCGGAGCACGAGACCCGAAGATCGAAAGACTTATGACCAATACGGAGCAAAGGGAAGAAACCATCGGGGGACCGCTTTTTACCCCAGGACGAGAAAACTGAGTCCGGGGCATTCCCGCACGCGTTTTCTTGGGACGAGCACCGGAAGTCCTCGAGCTCAGCCCGTTTCCTTCGCTGCAAGTGCATTTCCAGTGGTTTCTGACACCGGACGAGCGTTCGCCACTCGTTGGAAGCTTCGGCCATCTTTTGGACCGTTTTGGGTCGCACCACAGTTCTCCCTCCAACGAGCTCGCTTCCCGACCTATACCTCCGGAAAACGTGTCAGGGAGCATGCCAGGAGTGTGTGTTGAAGTCCTCGGAGCACGAGACCCGAAGATCGAAAGACTTGTGACCAATACGGAGCAAAGGGAAGAAACCGTCGGGGGACCGCTTTTTACCCCAGGACGAGAAAACTGAGTCCGGGGCATTCCCGCTCGCGTTTTCTTGGGACGAGCACCGGAAGTCCTCGAGCTCAGCCCGTTTCCTTCGCTGCAAGTGCATTTCCAGTGGTTTCTGACACCGGACGAGCGTTCGCCACTCGTTGGAAGCTTCGGCCATCTTTTGGACCGTTTTGGGTCGCACCACAGTTCTCCCTCCAACGAGCTCGCTTCCCGACCTATACCTCCGGAAAACGTATCAGGGAGCATGCCAGGAGTGTGGGTTGAAGTCCTCGGAGCACGAGACCCGAAGATCGAAAGACTTATGACCAATACGGAGCAAAGGGAAGAAACCGTCGGGGGACCGCTTTTTACCCCAAGACGAGAAAACTGAGTCCGGGGCATTCCCGCTCGCGTTTTCTTGGGACGAGCACCGGAAGTCCTCGAGCTCAGCCCGTTTCCTTCGCTGCAAGTGCATTTCCAGTGGTTTCTGACACCGGACGAGCGTTCGCCACTCGTTGGAAGCTTCGGCCATCTTTTGGACCGTTTTGGGTCGCACCACAGTTCTCCCTCCAACGAGCTCGCTTCCCGACCTATACCTCCGGAAAACGTATCAGGGAGCATGCCAGGAGTGTGGGTTGAAGTCCTCGGAGCACGAGACCCGAAGATCGAAAGACTTATGACCAATACGGAGCAAAGGGAAGAAACCGTCGGGGGACCGCTTTTTACCCCAGGTCGAGAAAACTGAGTCCGGGGCATTCCCGCTCGCGTTTTCTTGGGACGAGCACCGGAAGTCCTCGAGCTCAGCCCGTTTCCTTCGCTGCAAGTGCATTTCCAGTGGTTTCTGACACCGGACGAGCGTTCGCCACTCGTTGGAAGCTTCGGCCATCTTTTGGACCGTTTTGGGTCGCACCACAGTTCTCCCTCCAACGAGCTCGCTTCCCGACCTATACCTCCGGAAAACGTATCAGGGAGCATGCCAGGAGTGTGGGTTGAAGTCCTCGGAGCACGAGACCCGAAGATCGAAAGACTTATGACCAATACGGAGCAAAGGGAAGAAACCGTCGGGGGACCGCTTTTTACCCCAGGACGAGAAAACTGAGTCCGGGGCATTCCCGCTCGCGTTTTCTTGGGACGAGCACCGGAAGTCCTCGAGCTCAGCCCGTTTCCTTCGCTGCAAGTGCATTTCCAGTGGTTTCTGACACCGGACGAGCGTTCGCCACTCGTTGGAAGCTTCGGCCATCTTTTGGACCGTTTTGGGTCGCACCACAGTTCTCCCTCCAACGAGCTCGCTTCCCGACCTATACCTCCGGAAAACGTGTCAGGGAGCATGCCAGGAGTGTGGGTTGAAGTCCTCGGAGCACGAGACCCGAAGATCGAAAGACTTGTGACCAATACGGAGCAAAGGGAAGAAACCGTCGGGGGACCGCTTTTTACCCCAGGACGAGAAAACTGAGTCCGGGGCATTCCCGCTCGCGTTTTCTTGGGACGAGCACCGGAAGTCCTCGAGCTCAGCCCGTTTCCTTCGCTGCAAGTGCATTTCCAGTGGTTTCTGACACCGGACGAGCGTTCGCCACTCGTTGGAAGCTTCGGCCATCTTTTGGACCGTTTTGGGTCGCACCACAGTTCTCCCTCCAACGAGCTCGCTTCCCGACCTATACCTCCGGAAAACGTGTCAGGGAGCATGCCAGGAGTGTGGGTTGAAGTCCTCGGAGCACGAGACCCGAAGATCGAAAGACTTATGACCAATACGGAGCAAAGGGAAGAAACCGTCGGGGGACCGCTTTTTACCCCAGGACGAGAAAACTGAGTCCGGGGCATTCCCGCTCGCGTTTTCTTGGGACGAGCACCGGAAGTCCTCGAGCTCAGCCCGTTTCCTTCGCTGCAAGTGCATTTCCAGTGGTTTCTGACACCGGACGAGCGTTCGCCACTCGTTGGAAGCTTCGGCCATCTTTTGGACCGTTTTGGGTCGCACCACAGTTCTCCCTCCAACGAGCTCGCTTCCCGAACTATACCTCCGGAAAACGTTTCAGGGAGCATGCCAGGAGTGTGGGTTGAAGTCCTCGGAGCACGAGACCCGAAGATCGAAAGACTTATGACCAATACGGAGCAAAGGGAAGAAACCGTCGGGGGACCGCTTTTTACCCCAGGACGAGAAAACTGAGTCCGGGGCATTCCCGCTCGCGTTTTCTTGGGACGAGCACCGGAAGTCCTCGAGCTCAGCCCGTTTCCTTCGCTGCAAGTGCATTTCCAGTGGTTTCTGACACCGGACGAGCGTTCGCCACTCGTTGGAAGCTTCGGCCATCTTTTGGACCGTTTTGGGTCGCACCACAGTTCTCCCTCCAACGAGCTCGCTTCCCGACCTATACCTCCGGAAAACGTGTCACGGAGCATGCCAGGAGTGTGGGTTGAAGTCCTCGGAGCACGAGACCCGAAGATCGAAAGGCTTATGACCAATACGGAGCAAAGGGAAGAAACCGTCGGGGGACCGCTTTTTACCCCAGGACGAGAAAACTGAGTCCGGGGCATTCCCGCTCGCGTTTTCTTGGGACGAGCACCAGAAGTCCTCGAGCTCAGCCCGTTTCCTTCGCTGCAAGTGCATTTCCAGTGGTTTCTGACACCGGACGAGCGTTCGCCACTCGTTGGAAGCTTCGGCCATCTTTTGGACCGTTTTGGGTCGCACCACAGTTCTCCCTCCAACGAGCTCGCTTCCCGACCTATACCTCCGGAAAATGTGTCACGGAGCATGCCATGAGTGTGGGTTGAAGTCCTCGGAGCACGAGACCCGAAGATCGAAAGACTTATGACCAATACGGAGCAAAGGGAAGAAACCGTCGGGGGACCGCTTTTTACCCCAGGACGAGAAAACTGAGTCCGGGGCATTCCCGCTCGCGTTTTCTTGGGACGAGCACCGGAAGTCCTCGAGCTCAGCCCGTTTAAAGACTTGTGACCAATACGGAGCAAAGGGAAGAAACCGTCGGGGGACCGCTTTTTACCCCAGGACGAGAAAACTGAGTCCGGGGCATTCCCGCTCGCGTTTTCTTGGGACGAGCACCGGAAGTCCTCGAGCTCAGCCCGTTTCCTTCGCTGCAAGTGCATTTCCAGTGGTTTCTGACACCGGACGAGCGTTCGCCACTCGTTGGAAGCTTCGGCCATCTTTTGGACCGTTTTGGGTCGCACCACAGTTCTCCCTCCAACGAGCTCGCTTCCCGACCTATACCTCCGGAAAACGTGTCAGGGAGCATGCCAGGAGTGTGGGTTGAAGTCCTCGGAGCACGAGACCCGAAGATCGAAAGACTTATGACCAATACGGAGCAAAGGGAAGAAACCATCGGGGGACCGCTTTTTACCCCAGGACGAGAAAACTGAGTCCGGGGCATTCCCGCACGCGTTTTCTTGGGACGAGCACCGGAAGTCCTCGAGCTCAGCCCGTTTCCTTCGCTGCAAGTGCATTTCCAGTGGTTTCTGACACCGGACGAGCGTTCGCCACTCGTTGGAAGCTTCGGCCATCTTTTGGACCGTTTTGGGTCGCACCACAGTTCTCCCTCCAACGAGCTCGCTTCCCGACCTATACCTCCGGAAAACGTGTCAGGGAGCATGCCAGGAGTGTGTGTTGAAGTCCTCGGAGCACGAGACCCGAAGATCGAAAGACTTGTGACCAATACGGAGCAAAGGGAAGAAACCGTCGGGGGACCGCTTTTTACCCCAGGACGAGAAAACTGAGTCCGGGGCATTCCCGCTCGCGTTTTCTTGGGACGAGCACCGGAAGTCCTCGAGCTCAGCCCGTTTCCTTCGCTGCAAGTGCATTTCCAGTGGTTTCTGACACCGGACGAGCGTTCGCCACTCGTTGGAAGCTTCGGCCATCTTTTGGACCGTTTTGGGTCGCACCACAGTTCTCCCTCCAACGAGCTCGCTTCCCGACCTATACCTCCGGAAAACGTGTCAGGGAGCATGCCAGGAGTGTGTGTTGAAGTCCTCGGAGCACGAGACCCGAAGATCGAAAGACTTGTGACCAATACGGAGCAAAGGGAAGAAACCGTCGGGGGACCGCTTTTTACCCCAGGACGAGAAAACTGAGTCCGGGGCATTCCCGCTCGCGTTTTCTTGGGACGAGCACCGGAAGTCCTCGAGCTCAGCCCGTTTCCTTCGCTGCAAGTGCATTTCCAGTGGTTTCTGACACCGGACGAGCGTTCGCCACTCGTTGGAAGCTTCGGCCATCTTTTGGACCGTTTTGGGTCGCACCACAGTTCTCCCTCCAACGAGCTCGCTTCCCGACCTATACCTCCGGAAAACGTGTCAGGGAGCATGCCAGGAGTGTGGGTTGAAGTCCTCGGAGCACGAGACCCGAAGATCGAAAGACTTATGACCAATACGGAGCAAAGGGAAGAAACCGTCGGGGGACCGCTTTTTACCCCAGGTCGAGAAAACTGAGTCCGGGGCATTCCCGCTCGCGTTTTCTTGGGACGAGCACCGGAAGTCCTCGAGCTCAGCCCGTTTCCTTCGCTGCAAGTGCATTTCCAGTGGTTTCTGACACCGGACGAGCGTTCGCCACTCGTTGGAAGCTTCGGCCATCTTTTGGACCGTTTTGGGTCGCACCACAGTTCTCCCTCCAACGAGCTCGCTTCCCGACCTATACCTCCGGAAAACGTGTCAGGGAGCATGCCAGGAGTGTGGGTTGAAGTCCTCGGAGCACGAGACCCGAAGATCGAAAGACTTATGACCAATACGGAGCAAAGGGAAGAAACCGTCGGGGGACCGCTTTTTACCCCAGGACGAGAAAACTGAGTCCGGGGCATTCCCGCTCGCGTTTTCTTGGGACGAGCACCGGAAGTCCTCGAGCTCAGCCCGTTTCCTTCGCTGCAAGTGCATTTCCAGTGGTTTCTGACACCGGACGAGCGTTCGCCACTCGTTGGAAGCTTCGGCCATCTTTTGGACCGTTTTGGGTCGCACCACAGTTCTCCCTCCAACGAGCTCGCTTCCCGACCTATACCTCCGGAAAACGTGTCAGGGAGCATGCCAGGAGTGTGGGTTGAAGTCCTCGGAGCACGAGACCCGAAGATCGAAAGACTTATGACCAATACGGAGCAAAGGGAAGAAACCGTCGGGGGACCGCTTTTTACCCCAGGACGAGAAAACTGAGTCCGGGGCATTCCCGCTCGCGTTTTCTTGGGACGAGCACCGGAAGTCCTCGAGCTCAGCCCGTTTCCTTCGCTGCAAGTGCATTTCCAGTGGTTTCTGACACCGGACGAGCGTTCGCCACTCGTTGGAAGCTTCGGCCATCTTTTGGACCGTTTTGGGTCGCACCACAGTTCTCCCTCCAACGAGCTCGCTTCCCGACCTATACCTCCGGAAAACGTGTCAGGGAGCATGCCAGGAGTGTGGGTTGAAGTCCTCGGAGCACGAGACCCGAAGATCGAAAGACTTGTGACCAATACGGAGCAAAGGGAAGAAACCGTCGGGGGACCGCTTTTTACCCCAAGACGAGAAAACTGAGTCCGGGGCATTCCCGCTCGCGTTTTCTTGGGACGAGCACCGGAAGTCCTCGAGCTCAGCCCGTTTCCTTCGCTGCAAGTGCATTTCCAGTGGTTTCTGACACCGGACGAGCGTTCGCCACTCGTTGGAAGCTTCGGCCATCTTTTGGACCGTTTTGGGTCGCACCACAGTTCTCCCTCCAACGAGCTCGCTTCCCGACCTATACCTCCGGAAAACGTGTCAGGGAGCATGCAAGGAGTGTGGGTTGAAGTCCTCGGAGCACGAGACCCGAAGATCGAAAGACTTGTGACCAATACGGAGCAAAGGGAAGAAACCGTCGGGGGACCGCTTTTTACCCCAGGACGAGAAAACTGAGTCCGGGGCATTCCCGCTCGCGTTTTCTTGGGACGAGCACCGGAAGTCCTCGAGCTCAGCCCGTTTCCTTCGCTGCAAGTGCATTTCCAGTGGTTTCTGACACCGGACGAGCGTTCGCCACTCGTTGGAAGCTTCGGCCATCTTTTGGACCGTTTTGGGTCGCACCACAGTTCTCCCTCCAACGAGCTCGCTTCCCGACCTATACCTCCGGAAAACGTGTCAGGGAGCATGCCAGGAGTGTGGGTTGAAGTCCTCGGAGCACGAGACCCGAAGATCGAAAGACTTATGACCAATACGGAGCAAAGGGAAGAAACCGTCGGGGGACCGCTTTTTACCCCAGGACGAGAAAACTGAGTCCGGGGCATTCCCGCTCGCGTTTTCTTGGGACGAGCACCGGAAGTCCTCGAGCTCAGCCCGTTTCCTTCGCTGCAAGTGCATTTCCAGTGGTTTCTGACACCGGACGAGCGTTCGCCACTCGTTGGAAGCTTCGGCCATCTTTTGGACCGTTTTGGGTCGCACCACAGTTCTCCCTCCAACGAGCTCGCTTCCCGACCTATACCTCCGGAAAACGTGTCAGGGAGCATGCCAGGAGTGTGGGTTGAAGTCCTCGGAGCACGAGACCCGAAGATCGAAAGACTTCTGACCAATACGGAGCAAAGGGAAGAAACCGTCGGGGGACCGCTTTTTACCCCAGGACGAGAAAACTGAGTCCGGGGCATTCCCGCTCGCGTTTTCTTGGGACGAGCACCGGAAGTCCTCGAGCTCAGCCCGTTTCCTTCGCTGCAAGTGCATTTCCAGTGGTTTCTGACACCGGACGAGCGTTCGCCACTCGTTGGAAACTTCGGCCATCTTTTGGACCGTTTTGGGTCGCACCACAGTTCTCCCTCCAACGAGCTCGCTTCCCGACCTATACCTCCGGAAAACGTGTCAGGGAGCATGCCAGGAGTGTGGGTTGAAGTCCTCGGAGCACGAGACCCGAAGATCGAAAGACTTATGACCAATACGGAGCAAAGGGAAGAAACCGTCGGGGGACCACTTTTTACCCCAGGACGAGAAAACTGAGTCCGGGGCATTCCCGCTCGCGTTTTCTTGGGACGAGCACCGGAAGTCCTCGAGCTCAGCCCGTTTCCTTCGCTGCAAGTGCATTTCCAGTGGTTTCTGACACCGGACGAGCGTTCGCCACTCGTTGGAAGCTTCGGCCATCTTTTGGACCGTTTTGGGTCGCACCACAGTTCTCCCTCCAACGAGCTCGCTTCCCGACCTATACCTCCGGAAAACGTGTCAGGGAGCATGCCAGGAGTGTGGGTTGAAGTCCTCGGAGCACGAGACCCGAAGATCGAAAGACTTATGACCAATACGGAGCAAAGGGAAGAAACCGTCGGGGGACCGCTTTTTACCCCAGGACGAGAAAACTGAGTCCGGGGCATTCCCGCTCGCGTTTTCTTGGGACGAGCACCAGAAGTCCTCGAGCTCAGCCCGTTTCCTTCGCTGCAAGTGCATTTCCAGTGGTTTCTGACACCGGACGAGCGTTCGCCACTCGTTGGAAGCTTCGGCCATCTTTTGGACCGTTTTGGGTCGCACCACAGTTCTCCCTCCAACGAGCTCGCTTCCCGACCTATACCTCCGGAAAACGTGTCAGGGAGCATGCCAGGAGTGTGGGTTGAAGTCCTCGGAGCACGAGACCCGAAGATCGAAAGACTTATGACCAATACGGAGCAAAGGGAAGAAACCGTCGGGGGACCGCTTTTTACCCCAGGACGAGAAAACTGAGTCCGGGGCATTCCCGCTCGCGTTTTCTTGGGACGAGCACCGGAAGTCCTCGAGCTCAGCCCGTTTCCTTCGCTGCAAGTGCATTTCCAGTGGTTTCTGACACCGGACGAGCGTTCGCCACTCGTTGGAAGCTTCGGCCATCTTTTGGACCGTTTTGGGTCGCACCACAGTTCTCCCTCCAACGAGCTCGCTTCCCGACCTATACCTCCGGAAAACGTGTCAGGGAGCACGCCAGGAGTGTGGGTTGAAGTCCTCGGAGCACGAGACCCGAAGATCGAAAGACTTATGACCAATACGGAGCAAAGGGAAGAAACCGTCGGGGGACCGCTTTTTACCCCAGGACGAGAAAACTGAGTCCGGGGCATTCCCGCTCGCGTTTTCTTGGGACGAGCACCGGAAGTCCTCGAGCTCAGCCCGTTTCCTTCGCTGCAAGTGCATTTCCAGTGGTTTCTGACACCGGACGAGCGTTCGCCACTCGTTGGAAGCTTCGGCCATCTTTTGGACCGTTTTGGGTCGCACCACAATTCTCCCTCCAACGAGCTCGCTTCCCGACCTATACCTCCGGAAAACGTGTCAGGGAGCATGCCAGGAGTGTGGGTTGAAGTCCTCGGAGCACGAGACCCGAAGATCGAAAGACTTATGACCAATACGGAGCAAAGGGAAGAAACCGTCGGGGGACCGCTTTTTACCCCAGGACGAGAAAACTGAGTCCGGGGCATTCCCGCTCGCGTTTTCTTGGGACGAGCACCGGAAGTCCTCGAGCTCAGCCCGTTTCCTTCGCTGCAAGTGCATTTCCAGTGGTTTCTGACACCGGACGAGCGTTCGCCACTCGTTGGAAGCTTCGGCCATCTTTTGGACCGTTTTGGGTCGCACCACAGTTCTCCCTCCAACGAGCTCGCTTCCCGACCTATACCTCCGGAAAACGTGTCAGGGAGCACGCCAGGAGTGTGGGTTGAAGTCCTCGGAGCACGAGACCCGAAGATCGAAAGACTTATGACCAATACGGAGCAAAGGGAAGAAACCGTCGGGGGACCGCTTTTTACCCCAGGACGAGAAAACTGAGTCCGGGGCATTCCCGCTCGCGTTTTCTTGGGACGAGCACCGGAAGTCCTCGAGCTCAGCCCGTTTCCTTCGCTGCAAGTGCATTTCCAGTGGTTTCTGACACCGGACGAGCGTTCGCCACTCGTTGGAAGCTTCGGCCATCTTTTGGACCGTTTTGGGTCGCACCACAATTCTCCCTCCAACGAGCTCGCTTCCCGACCTATACCTCCGGAAAACGTGTCAGGGAGCATGCCAGGAGTGTGGGTTGAAGTCCTCGGAGCACGAGACCCGAAGATCGAAAGACTTATGACCAATACGGAGCAAAGGGAAGAAACCGTCGGGGGACCGCTTTTTACCCCAGGACGAGAAAACTGAGTCCGGGGCATTCCCGCTCGCGTTTTCTTGGGACGAGCACCGGAAGTCCTCGAGCTCAGCCCGTTTCCTTCGCTGCAAGTGCATTTCCAGTGGTTTCTGACACCGGACGAGCGTTCGCCACTCGTTGGAAGCTTCGGCCATCTTTTGGACCGTTTTGGGTCGCACCACAGTTCTCCCTCCAACGAGCTCGCTTCCCGACCTATACCTCCGGAAAACGTGTCAGGGAGCACGCCAGGAGTGTGGGTTGAAGTCCTCGGAGCACGAGACCCGAAGATCGAAAGACTTATGACCAATACGGAGCAAAGGGAAGAAACCGTCGGGGGACCGCTTTTTACCCCAGGACGAGAAAACTGAGTCCGGGGCATTCCCGCTCGCGTTTTCTTGGGACGAGCACCGGAAGTCCTCGAGCTCAGCCCGTTTCCTTCGCTGCAAGTGCATTTCCAGTGGTTTCTGACACCGGACGAGCGTTCGCCACTCGTTGGAAGCTTCGGCCATCTTTTGGACCGTTTTGGGTCGCACCACAGTTCTCCCTCCAACGAGCTCGCTTCCCGACCTATACCTCCGGAAAACGTGTCAGGGAGCACGCCAGGAGTGTGGGTTGAAGTCCTCGGAGCACGAGACCCGAAGATCGAAAGACTTATGACCAATACGGAGCAAAGGGAAGAAACCGTCGGGGGACCGCTTTTTACCCCAGGACGAGAAAACTGAGTCCGGGGCATTCCCGCTCGCGTTTTCTTGGGACGAGCACCGGAAGTCCTCGAGCTCAGCCCGTTTCCTTCGCTGCAAGTGCATTTCCAGTGGTTTCTGACACCGGACGAGCGTTCGCCACTCGTTGGAAGCTTCGGCCATCTTTTGGACCGTTTTGGGTCGCACCACAGTTCTCCCTCCAACGAGCTCGCTTCCCGACCTATACCTCCGGAAAACGTGTCAGGGAGCACGCCAGGAGTGTGGGTTGAAGTCCTCGGAGCACGAGACCCGAAGATCGAAAGACTTATGACCAATACGGAGCAAAGGGAAGAAACCGTCGGGGGACCGCTTTTTTACCCCAGGACGAGAAAACTGAGTCCGGGGCATTCCCGCTCGCGTTTTCTTGGGACGAGCACCGGAAGTCCTCGAGCTCAGCCGTTTCCTTCGCTGCAAGTGCATTTCCAGTGGTTTCTGACACCGGACGAGCGTTCGCCACTCGTTGGAAGCTTCGGCCATCTTTTGGACCGTTTTGGGTCGCACCACAGTTCTCCCTCCAACGAGCTCGCTTCCCGACCTATACCTCCGGAAAACGTGTCAGGGAGCATGCCAGGAGTGTGGGTTGAAGTCCTCGGAGCACGAGACCCGAAGATCGAAAGACTTATGACCAATACGGAGCAAAGGGAAGAAACCGTCGGGGGGACCGCTTTTTACCCCAGGACGAGAAAACTGAGTCCGGGGCATTCCCCGCTCGCGTTTTCTTGGGACGAGCACCGGAAGTCCTCGAGCTCAGCCCGTTTCCTTCGCTGCAAGTGCATTTCCAGTGGTTTCTGACACCGGACGAGCGTTCGCCACTCGTTGGAAGCTTCGGCCATCTTTTGGACCGTTTTGGGTCGCACCACAGTTCTCCCTCCAACGAGCTCGCTTCCCGACCTATACCTCCGGAAAACGTGTCAGGGAGCATGCCAGGAGTGTGGGTTGAAGTCCTCGGAGCACGAGACCCGAAGATCGAAAGACTTATGACCAATACGGAGCAAAGGGAAGAAACCGTCGGGGGACCGCTTTTTACCCCAGGACGAGAAAACTGAGTCCGGGGCATTCCCGCTCGCGTTTTCTTGGGACGAGCACCGGAAGTCCTCGAGCTCAGCCCGTTTCCTTCGCTGCAAGTGCATTTCCAGTGGTTTCTGACACCGGACGAGCGTTCGCCACTCGTTGGAAGCTTCGGCCATCTTTTGGACCGTTTTGGGTCGCACCACAGTTCTCCCTCCAACGAGCTCGCTTCCCGACCTATACCTCCGGAAAACGTGTCAGGGAGCATGCCAGGAGTGTGGGTTGAAGTCCTCGGAGCACGAGACCCGAAGATCGAAAGACTTATGACCAATACGGAGCAAAGGGAAGAAACCGTCGGGGGACCGCTTTTTACCCCAGGACGAGAAAACTGAGTCCGGGGCATTCCCGCTCGCGTTTTCTTGGGACGAGCACCGGAAGTCCTCGAGCTCAGCCCGTTTCCTTCGCTGCAAGTGCATTTCCAGTGGTTTCTGACACCGGACGAGCGTTCGCCACTCGTTGGAAGCTTCGGCCATCTTTTGGACCGTTTTGGGTCGCACCACAGTTCTCCCTCCAACGAGCTCGCTTCCCGACCTATACCTCCGGAAAACGTGTCAGGGAGCATGCCAGGAGTGTGGGTTGAAGTCCTCGGAGCACGAGACCCGAAGATCGAAAGACTTATGACCAATACGGAGCAAAGGGAAGAAACCGTCGGGGGACCGCTTTTTACCCCAGGACGAGAAAACTGAGTCCGGGGCATTCCCCGCTCGCGTTTTCTTGGGACGAGCACCGGAAGTCCTCGAGCTCAGCCCGTTTCCTTCGCTGCAAGTGCATTTCCAGTGGTTTCTGACACCGGACGAGCGTTCGCCACTCGTTGGAAGCTTCGGCCCATCTTTTGGACCGTTTTGGGTCGCACCACAGTTCTCCCTCCAACGAGCTCGCTTCCCGACCTATACCTCCGGAAAACGTGTCAGGGAGCATGCCAGGAGTGTGGGTTGAAGTCCTCGGAGCACGAGACCCGAAGATCGAAAGACTTATGACCAATACGGAGCAAAGGGAAGAAACCGTCGGGGGACCGCTTTTTACCCCAGGACGAGAAAACTGAGTCCGGGGCATTCCCGCTCGCGTTTTCTTGGGACGAGCACCGGAAGTCCTCGAGCTCAGCCCGTTTCCTTCGCTGCAAGTGCATTTCCAGTGGTTTCTGACACCGGACGAGCGTTCGCCACTCGTTGGAAGCTTCGGCCATCTTTTGGACCGTTTTGGTCGCACCACATTTCTCCCTCCAACGAGCTCGCTTCCCGACCTATACCTCCGGAAAACGTGTCAGGGAGCATGCCAGGAGTGTGGGTTGAAGTCCTCGGAGCACGAGACCCGAAGATCGAAAGACTTATGACCAATACGGAGCAAAGGGAAGAAACCGTCGGGGGACCGCTTTTTACCCCAGGACGAGAAAACTGAGTCCGGGGCATTCCCGCTCGCGTTTTCTTGGGACGAGCACCGGAAGTCCTCGAGCTCAGCCCGTTTCCTTCGCTGCAAGTGCATTTCCAGTGGTTTCTGACACCGGACGAGCGTTCGCCACTCGTTGGAAGCTTCGGCCATCTTTTGGACCGTTTTGGGTCGCACCACAGTTCTCCCTCCAACGAGCTCGCTTCCCGACCTATACCTCCGGAAAACGTGTCAGGGAGCATGCCAGGAGTGTGGGTTGAAGTCCTCGGAGCACGAGACCCCGAAGATCGAAAGACTTATGACCAATACGGAGCAAAGGGAAGAAACCGTCGGGGGACCGCTTTTTACCCCAGGACGAGAAAACTGAGTCCGGGGGCATTCCCGCTCGCGTTTTCTTGGGACGAGCACCGGAAGTCCTCGAGCTCAGCCCGTTTCCTTCGCTGCAAGTGCATTTCCAGTGGTTTCTGACACCCGGACGAGCGTTCGCCACTCGTTGGAAGCTTCGGCCATCTTTTGGACCGTTTTGGGTCGCACCACAGTTCTCCCTCCAACGAGCTCGCTTCCCGACCTATACCTCCGGAAAACGTGTCAGGGAGCATGCCAGGAGTGTGGGTTGAAGTCCTCGGAGCACGAGACCCGAAGATCGAAAGACTTATGACCCATACGGAGCAAAGGGAAGAAACCGTCGGGGGACCGCTTTTTACCCCAGGACGAGAAAACTGAGTCCGGGGCATTCCCGCTCGCGTTTTCTTGGGACGAGCACCGGAAGTCCTCGAGCTCAGCCCGTTTCCTTCGCTGCAAGTGCATTTCCAGTGGTTTCTGACACCGGACGAGCGTTCGCCACTCGTTGGAAGCTTCGGCCATCTTTTGGACCGTTTTGGGTCGCACCACAGTTCTCCCTCCAACGAGCTCGCTTCCCGACCTATACCTCCGGAAAACGTGTCAGGGAGCATGCCAGGAGTGTGGGTTGAAGTCCTCGGAGCACGAGACCCGAAGATCGAAAGACTTATGACCAATACGGAGCAAAGGGAAGAAACCGTCGGGGGACCGCTTTTTACCCCAGGACGAGAAAACTGAGTCCGGGGCATTCCCGCTCGCGTTTTCTTGGGACGAGCACCGGAAGTCCTCGAGCTCAGCCCGTTTCCTTCGCTGCAAGTGCATTTCCAGTGGTTTCTGACACCGGACGAGCGTTCGCCACTCGTTGGAAGCTTCGGCCATCTTTTGGACCGTTTTGGGTCGCACCACAGTTCTCCCTCCAACGAGCTCGCTTCCCGACCTATACCTCCGGAAAACGTGTCAGGGAGCATGCCAGGAGTGTGGGTTGAAGTCCTCGGAGCACGAGACCCGAAGATCGAAAGACTTATGACCAATACGGAGCAAAGGGAAGAAACCGTCGGGGGACCGCTTTTTACCCCAGGACGAGAAAACTGAGTCCGGGGCATTCCCGCTCGCGTTTTCTTGGGACGAGCACCGGAAGTCCTCGAGCTCAGCCCGTTTCCTTCGCTGCAAGTGCATTTCCAGTTGTTTCTGACACCGGACGAGCGTTCGCCACTCGTTGGAAGCTTCGGCCATCTTTTGGACCGTTTTGGGTCGCACCACAGTTCTCCCTCCAACGAGCTCGCTTCCCGACCTATACCTCCGGAAAACGTGTCAGGGAGCATGCCAGGAGTGTGGGTTGAAGTCCTCGGAGCACGAGACCCGAAGATCGAAAGACTTATGACCAATACGGAGCAAAGGGAAGAAACCGTCGGGGGACCGCTTTTTACCCCAGGACGAGAAAACTGAGTCCGGGGCATTCCCGCTCGCGTTTTCTTGGGACGAGCACCGGAAGTCCTCGAGCTCAGCCCGTTTCCTTCGCTGCAAGTGCATTTCCAGTGGTTTCTGACACCGGACGAGCGTTCGCCACTCGTTGGAAGCTTCGGCCATCTTTTGGACCGTTTTGGGTCGCACCACAGTTCTCCCTCCAACGAGCTCGCTTCCCGACCTATACCTCCGGAAAAACGTGTCAGGGAGCATGCCAGGAGTGTGGGTTGAAGTCCTCGGAGCACGAGACCCGAAGATCGAAAGACTTATGACCAATACGGAGCAAAGGGAAGAAACCGTCGGGGGACCGCTTTTTACCCCAGGACGAGAAAACTGAGTCCGGGGCATTCCCGCTCCGCGTTTTCTTGGGACGAGCACCGGAAGTCCTCGAGCTCAGCCCGTTTCCTTCGCTGCAAGTGCATTTCCAGTGGTTTCTGACACCGGACGAGCGTTCGCCACTCGTTGGAAGCTTCGGCCATCTTTTGGACCGTTTTGGGTCGCACCACAGTTCTCCCTCCAACGAGCTCGCTTCCCGACCTATACCTCCGGAAAACGTGTCAGGGAGCATGCCAGGAGTGTGGGTTGAAGTCCTCGGAGCACGAGACCCGAAGATCGAAAGACTTATGACCAATACGGAGCAAAGGGAAGAAACCGTCGGGGGACCCGCTTTTTACCCCAGGACGAGAAAACTGAGTCCGGGGCAATTCCCGCTCGCGTTTTCTTGGGACGAGCACCGGAAGTCCTCGAGCTCAGCCCGTTTCCTTCGCTGCAAGTGCATTTCCAGTGGTTTCTGACACCGGACGAGCGTTCGCCACTCGTTGGAAGCTTCGGCCATCTTTTGACCGTT
>NW_026123807.1:0-10000 GCF_025177605.1 Cucumis melo
TTCGACATATTTCATTTTATTATGAGAATAAATCCTACGACTTCTGGTCCTGAAGTTTCCACGCTTGAAAAAAACAACTTGGGACGTATCGCTCAAATCATTGGTCCGGTACTAGATGTAGCTTTTCCCCCGGGCAAAATGCCTAATATTTACAACGCTTTGATAGTTAAAGGTCAAGATATTGCCGGTCAAGAAATTAATGTGACTTGTGAAGTACAGCAATTATTAGGAAATAATCGAGTTAGAGCTGTAGCTATGAGTGCTACAGATGGTCTAATGAGAGGAATGGAAGTGGTTGACACGAGAGCTCCTCTAAGTGTTCCAGTCGGCGGAGCGACTCTCGGCCGAATTTTCAACGTGCTTGGAGAGCCTATTGATAATTTGGGGTCCTGTAGATACTCGCACAACATCTCCTATTCATAGATCCGCCCCTGCTTTTATACAGTTAGATACAAAATTATCTATTTTTGAAACAGGAATTAAAGTAGTGGATCTGTTAGCCCCTTATCGACGTGGAGGAAAAATAGGACTATTCGGAGGGGCTGGAGTAGGTAAAACAGTACTCATTATGGAATTGATCAACAACATTGCCAAAGCTCATGGAGGTGTATCTGTATTTGGGGGAGTAGGTGAACGTACTCGTGAAGGAAATGATCTTTACATGGAAATGAAAGAATCCGGAGTAATTAATGAAGAAAATATTGCAGAATCAAAAGTGGCTCTAGTCTACGGTCAGATGAATGAACCGCCGGGAGCTCGTATGAGAGTTGGTTTAAACTGCCCCTAACTATGGCGGAATATTTCCGAGATGTTAATGAACAAGACGTGCTTCTATTTATCGACAATATCTTTCGTTTCGTTCAAGCGGGATCCGAAGTATCCGCGTTACTGGGTAGAATGCCTTCGGCTGTGGGTTATCAACCCACTCTTAGTACCGAAATGGGTTCCTTACAAGAAAGAATTACTTCTACCAAGGAAGGGTCCATAACTTCTATTCAAGCTGTTTATGTACCTGCGGACGATTTGACCGATCCTGCTCCTGCCACCACATTTGCACATTTGGATGCTACTACCGTACTATCAAGAGGATTAGCTGCCAAAGGTATCTATCCAGCAGTAGATCCTTTAGATTCAACCTCAACTATGCTACAACCGAGAATCGTTGGTGAAGAACATTATGAAACTGCGCAAAGAGTTAAACAAACCTTACAACGTTACAAAGAACTGCAGGACATTATAGCTATCCTTGGGTTGGACGAATTATCCGAAGAGGATCGCTTAACCGTAGCACGAGCACGAAAAATTGAGCGTTTCTTATCACAACCTTTTTTCGTAGCAGAAGTATTTACCGGTTCCCCGGGTAAATACGTTGGCCTAGCAGAAACAATTAGAGGGTTTAAATTAATCCTTTCCGGAGAATTAGATGGTCTTCCCGAACAAGCCTTTTATTTGGTAGGTAACATCGATGAAGCTACTGCGAAGGCTACGAACTTAGAAATGGAGAGCAAATTGAAGAAATGACCTTAAATCTTAGTGTCCTGACTCCGAATCGAATTATTTGGGATTCAGAAGTGAAAGAAATCATTTTAGTTACGAATAGTGGCCAAATTGGTGTATTACCAGATCACGCACCTATTGCCACAGCTGTAGATATAGGTATTTTGAAAATACGCCTTACTCCTAATGATGGATGGTTAACGATGGCTCTGATGGGTGGTTTTGCTAGAATAGGCAAATAATGAGGTCACTATTTTAGTAAATGATGCGGAGAAGGCTAGTGACATTGATCCACAAGAAGCTCAGCAAACTCTCGAAATAGCGGAAGCCAACTTGAGGAAAGCTCAGGGCAAGAGACAAACAATCGAGGCAAATTTAGCTCTCAGACGAGCTAGGACACGAGTAGAGGCTATCAATGGCGTACCTAGTTAATGCGTCTAAATAATAAAGTGAAATGAAATTTTCATGGAAAAAAGAATTACAATTAAAAAATGAAATAAATATAGAGTCGGATGGAAAAGATAGAAAATCACTAGAACAAAGTTGAGTAGAAAAACTTATTAGATACCATTGCTTCTGTGGTATCTAATAAGTTCTACCTACTATTGGATTTGAACCAATGACTCCCGCCGTATGAAAGCGATACTCTAACCACTGAGTTAAGTAGGTCATTTATCATCACAAAGAAAAAAAAATGAGCCCTATCACATCGATAGATTATAAATCGAATATTATTGATAAGCAATACCAATCAAACAAATCAACAAAAATAGATTATAGAATATTCATCTTGACAAGAAATTATCTACATGATAAGATATGTATCACAAGGGCTATAGCTCAGTTGGTAGAGCACCTCGTTTACACGCGCGCCAATGTTTTTCAGAGAAGTACATCATGTAATCAAAAAAGTTGATCTTATTGAGAAATCGATGTCTTACTCTATTACTTTTAGGGAACAAAACAAGAGAACAGTAGCCTGACAAAAAGTTCGGTCCGAATCGAGTGCCCCATTTAGGCACTAAAAAAATCCATCATTGATTTGAGATATTGATAAGGTGAATACCCAGTCTATTCAATGCTAGGCATAATGAGTATCAGGACCTCAAAAAAAATGATCTTTCGTCCTATCTTATGAACAACTTTAAGGTGTATGAAGTTTCATATTTTATTCTTTAAGCAGAAGCAGGACGATAGAGATTCCATTTAACTTAAGTTGATCTAGGTCAGAAGCATACCTACGTCAGGATAACCCCTTCTTTGAAAAACTTTGGTAGTGCTCCGAGATTCGAATCAAAATAATGAATCAGAGCACATGGAACCATCTCCCTTTCTTTCTGTCAAGAAAAAATATGGTAGACTAACTTATTTATAACAGTTAATGAAAGAGCCCAATGCAAAAAAATGCATGTTGGGTCTTTGAAACAGTTCAAATCATTTTGATAATAATAAGTTTGATCTGTTTTACCGAGAAGGTCTACGGTTCGAGTCCGTATAGCCCTATATTATTAATAATTCAAAAATAGAATCGTTTTCCTTTCCTCATTATTGTTTGTATTGTTTGTAATTGGCCACTTGATTTGGTTCATCATTAATGTCTTATCTTTGTAGATGAATTACATATGAAAATTTTCCTATTTTCCCATACAAAATCAAGAAATTAGTAATACTTCTTTTCTTTGGGATACCTACCCAATTCTAGTAAATTTTTGGAGTCAAAATCATGACATGAAACCGGTTAAAAACTCCACCATAACCCAATGCAAATCGAATGCACTAGTAAATCACATGGATCTAGGAACGACTTACTGTATTTTATTTGTGGACAAGCTAGAGTTTGAGAAACGAAGATCTTTGGTAACTTTCATTGTAAACATTCTCAAATAGGCTTTTCTGTTGGTATACCTTATCTAGTAAAGCACAAAACTAAAGTAGTCGTCTTCTCTTTCCTTCTTCAATCACTAAAAGTTCCTAAATGGAAATTCCGACTATATGTATCCTCTCTATATAAATATATAATATTTAATATATATTTATTATGGATATAATAGATATTATATAAATAGGATTATAGTGGATGAATCTTCAAACGAGACATGTACCGATCGACTAATCCGGTATATTTTCCACATTGATAGGAGTACGTTTATGTTTCTGCTTTACGAATATGATATTTTCTGGGTATTTCTAATAATATCAAGTCTTATTCCTATTTTGGCATTTCTAATTTCTGGAGTTTTAGCCCCTCTTAGCAAAGAGCCAGAGAAACTTTCGAGTTATGAATCGGGAATAGAACCAATGGGCGATGCTTGGGTACAATTTAGAATCCGTTATTATATGTTTGCTCTAGTTTTTGTTGTTTTTGATGTTGAAACAGTTTTTCTTTATCCGTGGGCAATGAGTTTTGATGTATTAGGGGTATCCGTCTTTATAGAAGCTTTAATTTTCGTGCTTATCCTAATTGTCGGTTTAGTTTATGCATGGCGAAAAGGAGCATTGGAATGGTCTTAGTTTTTGAATATTCAGACAATTAAAAAAAAACATTGAGACAGTTATGAATTCCATCGAGTTTCCCTTACTTGATCGAACAACCCAAACTTCAGTTATTTCAACTACATCAAATGATCTTTCAAATTGGTCAAGACTCTCCAGTTTATGGCCGCTTCTCTATGGTACCAGTTGTTGCTTCATTGAATTCGCTTCATTAATAGGTTCACGATTCGACTTTGATCGTTATGGACTGGTACCAAGATCTAGTCCTAGACAGGCAGACTTAATTTTAACAGCGGGTACGGTAACAATGAAAATGGCTCCTTCTTTAGTAAGATTATATGAGCAAATGCCTGAACCAAAATATGTTATTGCTATGGGAGCATGTACAATTACAGGAGGGATGTTCAGTACCGATTCTTATAGTACTGTTCGGGGAGTCGATAAGTTAATTCCTGTCGATGTGTATTTGCCGGGTTGTCCGCCTAAACCCGAGGCTGTTATAGATGCTATAACAAAACTTCGTAAGAAAATATCTCGAGAAATCTATGAAGATCGAATTAAGTCTCAAGAGGAAAATCGGTGTTTTACTACCAATCACAAATTTCATGTTGGCCCAAGTACTAATACTGGAAATTACGATCAAGGATTACTCTATCAACCATCATCTACTTCAGAGATCATCCCTCCTGAAACTTTTTTCAAATACAAAAGTGCAGTCTCTTCCTACGAATTAGTAAATTAGGCCGTATACTTTTTTTGTACAGAATAACAAAGCAAAGAACGAGTGAATCTTCATCAATTTTTCATTGTAAATGGGAAATACTTATACAAATAAAAATAAAAAAATGGGGGGGGGGAGAAGATGCAGGGTAATTTGTCTTCTTGGCTAGTCAAACATGGACTGGTTCATAGATCTTTGGGTTTCGATTACCAAGGAATAGAGACTTTACAAATAAAGCCCGAGGAATGGCATTCCATTGCAGTCATTTTATATGTATATGGTTACAATTATCTACGTTCCCAATGTGCTTATGATGTAGCACCAGGCGGACTGTTAGCTAGTGTGTATCATCTTACGAGAATCGAGTATGGTATAGATCAACCGGAAGAGGTATGCATAAAAGTATTTGCCGCAAGGATAAATCCTAAAATTCCGTCTGTTTTCTGGGTTTGGAAAAGTGCGGATTTTCCAGAAAGGGAATCTTATGATATGTTGGGAATTTCTTATGATAATCATCCACGTCTAAAGCGTATCTTAATGCCTGAAAGTTGGGTAGGATGGCCCTTACGTAAGGATTATATTGCCCCCAATTTTTATGAAATACAAGATGCTCATTAAATAATACGAAACTAATCTTCACTTCGACAACTCAAGATATTCAAATACATTTTTACGTTCTCTTATAGATATAGCATAGTAATTGAAGTCTCATTCATCTTATTATTATTGATTAAAAAAAATACAATTAGAGATTTGGTGAGATTATCCAATTTGTAAGATACTTATTTTGGATGAGCCACAAGCTAATAGGATGAACTAAATGAGTTCTGCATTATGAACTATGTATCACGCATATGACTTATAGATGTGCTTTAAAAAGTCACATAGGGTGAAATGAAGAAATATAATATGAAAAGAGAATCGGATTCTATTTGTACTGTATCTGAGATGAATCTTGGCCATTCCCGCCTTTCAACTCCCCTAGACTAGACTTTTGGGTCTTATAAGGAACTAATTGAAACTTTCAAATATGTATAAAATAGGAATTGAACGCCAGGAGACAGAGTATGAACAAATAAAAAAGAAGAGGAAACAAAAGAAAATTCTTTTCTTTTACATATCTATATACATCCTTTACATATTTCTATAAATATCCTCTTTATCTTTACTTGTCTATTTTCGACATCTATAAATAGAGTAAAAAATATATATAGTTTAGTTAAAGGGTAGATTTCCAGACATCATCATGTATCAGTATTTTTCATGATCTATATTATTAATGAATCCGTAGAATAGATACTCATACAAATTCATGATGTGCCAAGAACCAGATTTGAACTGGTGACACGAGGATTTTCAGTCCTCTGCTCTACCAACTGAGCTATCCCGGCCATTTCCGACACATTATCCTTATTTTAATAGATGACTTTGGTCTATGTCAATTGTAAATAAGAAAAAAGGTATTCCAAAGTCTTCTTTTTGAAGATATACGAAATTTCAGGGCTTGGATAAGCCTTTCGAAGTTTCAGTACAGTAGACAGTTAATCATTCAAATTTCACAGATTACTTGCGCAAGGATGTTCGTTTGTACGTCTATCATATAGAATATATACCACAAGCCTTGTGATAAGAAATCAAATTTCCGCTCAAATACGCTTGTGAAAGAGTCGAATGAATGAGAAACATAACAAAGTCTGAATTGCTAATGAACGGATAAATAATTAAAGAGGCCAACGGGCCTTTTTAGGGTTTTGGGGATAGAGGGACTTGAACCCTCACGATTTTAAAAGTCGACGGATTTTCCTCTTACTATAAATTTCATTTTTGTCGTTATTGACATGTAGAATGGGACTCTATCTTTATTCTATTCGATCTGATTAATCAATTCTTCAAAAGATCTATCAGACTATGATGGAGTAAATGATTTGATCAATGAATATTCGATTATTTTTTCAACTTGTAGATCTTGGAATCGATTCATAACAATTCGTTCATTTTTATATATAATTTTATATATATATATAAATATAAATATAAAAAATTATAGAAATATAAAAAATAGAGATTCGAGTTGTCATTAATCAATATAGTATTTCAGTACGTAATACGTTTATCTTTCATCGTTTCTGGAGTTTCGATGGAAGGATTCATTCCTTTACTAACGCAACGTCGTCAACTCCATTTGTTAGAACAGCTTCCATTGAGTCTCTGCACCTACCCTTTTTTTTCGGAAAAAAGGATTTGGCTCAGGATTGCCCATTTTTAATTCCAGGGTTTCTCTGAATTTGAAAGTTATCACTTAGTAGGTTTCCATACCAAGGCTCAATCTAATTAAGTCCGTAGCGTCTACCGATTTCGCCATATCCCCCTCTTTTAAGATTAGTATCGCATTATGATGTCCTTCCCCGTTTTCTTTCATTTGTATTATACTGGAACCACTCAAGTCATTAGAATACCGATTCCTCTATTGAAAAGTGTTTCCTCCTATTGGATTTCTTGTCTATCTTCTTTCATCTCTCTCTTCTCTATCGGAGACCCATATTTGTTCCGATCCAAAATGATTCTATCATTTCTGTATCTGCAATTCAATATATATCAATATAGATAGATATATGAACATATATATTTGCCCCTCTTTCTATTATTTTTTTAGTAAAAAATTTAATACTTAAACGGTCGATTCCCTTGTTCGTCTTATCTTCCACCTTTCAGAATGAAAACATAGAAACGCTTCATTATCATCTCAATTGCATTAAATGCAATTAAGATTAACACATTAATTATTGATACACATCCATTTGATAAATAGATCAAAATTTTCTATCGCTATATTCTATTAATCGTTATATTAATTATTATGTTCTATAATAGAACAATTCCAATATTGAATATTTATTTGAAATGAAATTAGATTCTATATTCATATTAATTAGGAATAGCTAAGATCCCAGTAATTTAGTAAATTACTATGCATGTAACATTTCTGTTATGTGAGCCCGCTTAGCTCAGAGGTTAGAGCATCGCATTTGTAATGCGATGGTCATCGGTTCGATTCCGATAGCCGGCTTTTCTCTATTGATTTTATTTTTGACATAATTGATAAATCAAATAAATAAAGAAACGACTTCTTACCCTTTTTCAAAGGTCACCGATCTATGATGTCGTAGGAACTTACTTACCTTTATGACTAAAGGAGGGGTTCTATTTCTGTAGAACAAATCAAGAAAGGAACTCTTACTTTTTTATATCATTTACATATACAATAGGATCCGGATATTGATCCAAGTTATCTAATTATTCTTTGTTTTGTAGTACAATACTTTACTGGATTTCACTTCATTTATAATATTTATCATTTAGTTTTCATTTAAGTTTATGAAATTTAAATAAAATAAAATGTTTATGAAATTTAAATAAAATAAAATAAGGAGTCTTTATGTCGCGTTACAGAGGGCCTCGTTTCAAAAAAATACGCCGTCTGGGGGCTTTACCGGGACTAACTAGTAAAAGGCCCAAAACCGGAAACGATCTTAAAAAACCAATCGCGTTCCGGTAAAAAATCTCAATATCGTATTCGTTTAGAAGAAAAACAAAAATTGCGTTTTCATTATGGTCTTACAGAACGACAATTACTTAAATACGTTCGTATCGCCGGAAAAGCCAAAGGATCAACGGGTCAAGTTTTACTACAATTACTTGAAATGCGTTTGGATAACATCCTTTTTCGATTGGGTATGGCTTCGACTATTCCTCAAGCCCGACAATTAGTTAATCATAGACATATTTTAGTTAATGGTTCTATAGTGGATATACCAAGTTATCGGTGCAAACCCCGAGATATTATTACAGCAAAAGATGAAAAAAAATCGAGAACACTGATTCAAAATTATCTTGATTCATCCCCCCCTCAGGAATTGCCAAAACATTTGACTCTTCAGCCATTGCAATATAAAGGATTAGTCAATCAAATAATAGATAGTAAATGGGTCAGTTTAAAAATAAATGAATTGCTCGTTGTAGAATATTATTCTCGTCAGACTTAAACCTAACTAAAAAACAAGGGTTCGGACAATTTCGTCCTCCCCTTCGCCGAAGTCTAAGTAAAGAGACCGAAGGAAAGTAAGGTTTTGATCCGGAAATTTTTCTATCATTCATCTATCATTGATCGGTAGGGGGATTTTCATCTCTTGTGCATTCTTTCCAGTCTTTTCGTTTCCGTACCACAAAAATTCGAAATAAAGAATCCATAAAGGTCTAACCGTTGGAATAATAGTATCGATTGTTATTTGATTTGATACATTGTGGTCAGTAACATTGTTGAATTAGTACGGAAAGAGAGGGATTCGAACCCTCGGTAAACAAAAGCCTACATAGCAGTTCCAATGCTACGCCTTCAACCACTCGGCCATCTCTCCTACAGAATGATTATGGCCCAGAAACCGAGTTAATAGTGAGTCATTAATATTCAATTTTTTTTTTGATAGGCACGTCCAACCAATTCTAACTATACAAATAATTTTTTTTTAACTATGTTTAATGGATACTTTTAGCTCATGATTCTATTTAGTTTTTTAAACTATGATTCCTTTTTTCTAAAAATTCGACTTTTACAGTTTTCGATTTTTCACCAACAACTGTTTATCCCATACATATATCTAGTCACAAGTTATGAATCATAGAATGATTATTCGATTCTTTTTGCTCTTTTTTGTATCATAATTCAATCAAAAAACTTCTAGAATTACCCCAGTCAGATAAATAAAATTCTTTTTTTCTTCAACTTCGCTGAAATCAGAATAGTTCTCTTCATTCTGATCCTACTACATTTGGATGAAATTTAACCGGATTGAAATATTTCTTCTCTTTTATTGATTCCTGTGAAATCAAAAAGAAACAATTTTAATATCGAGTGGGATTTTTTAATGAATCCGTTTTTATGTTATTTCGTACTATGCAATTCCTTTGTTTGTGGGATCATTTTCTCACGAGAGGTAATTAAAAGAAATTATAGAATGGGGTTGTTACCGATGCCTAGATCTGGTGGGATAAATGGAAATTTTATCGATAAGACCTTTTCAATTGTAGCCAATATCTTATTACGAATAATTCCGACAACTTCCGGGGAAAAAGAGGCATTCACCTATTACAGAGATGGTGCGATTTGATTTTTTTTTTTTTTCAATTTTCTTTACCGCTCTCC
The DNA here is from genome assembly GCF_025177605.1 of Cucumis melo. Taxonomy (NCBI): domain Eukaryota; kingdom Viridiplantae; phylum Streptophyta; class Magnoliopsida; order Cucurbitales; family Cucurbitaceae; genus Cucumis; species Cucumis melo. Next base: position 9,912 of record NW_026123807.1, read on the forward strand.
GTCTTAGTAGAAAGACACAGTATTCGGGATAGAAAGAAAACAATAATTGAAATAAATCTACGCTTCTTGGAGGTGCAATTTGAAAATCA
>NW_026123807.1:22500-27364 GCF_025177605.1 Cucumis melo
GAAATTCTAGAATCAAAATAATAAAAAAATGTGTCACTATATAATTTCTAATTTTGAGTTTCTAACTATAATTACTATTATATTATTCATTATAATAATAACTTGGTATAATTAAAGATAACTTTTTTATAAAAAAATGAAATTAAAATGATAGGGTTTGTACTTTTTTTATTACAAAAAAAAAAACAATATGTCGTCTATTCTCCCCTCAATCAAATATGAATACTACGGCTGGAGTTTTATGAAAAAAGCCAAAGCCCCTTATCGGATTTGAACCGATGACTTACGCCTTACCATGGCGTTACTCTACCACTGAGTTAAAAAGGCCTATTTGATTCAATTTCTGAGTCAGACACTAGCCACGATGAGTTGAGTGTATATAATTATTATAAATTATAAATAATAAGATATGTACATAAATATATCTTATCTACATAGTCGCTCATTGAGTAACGAAAAATTGGATTTATCTAATGAGTATAGGTAAAATAGTTTTTTGATATTGGATTTGATCAATGCAATGAATTGTTTCATCATACGACCGATCCCTAATTAAATTGATGAGCCCCATCCTAACGAAATGAATTTGATTCATACATGTACACACACGAATTGAACATAGATACATTCACCGAATCATTGATAAAGCAATTCTATTTGGCGAGAAAAAAATTTTCAATAACTTGTTGATCCCTATCCCCAGATTTCAAAATTTATCGTTTTTTAATTTCTTGGCTTAGTGTGAGATCGAAATATACCTAACCTAATCTTAACAATGAGTGAATCAATGAGTGAAAGTATGAGAAATGGAGTTTAATCCTGTTTATAGCATATGGCAGACCAATTCCCGAAGGGTACTAGCCTTCGTATTATTTAAATAAAAAAAGAATAAAATAAAAAAAGAATATTTTTTTTTCTAATATTTATTATTTTTGTTTATTTTAGAGGTTTCCTCTAATCACTACTAATCACTATTTTCATTTGATATTCTATAATATAAGTAATATAACTATATATTCCAATTTGCAAATTTATGTATATTATTTAAATGAAATAAATAAAAAAAAAATGCAATTTAAAATAAAATAATTTCTATATAGAATTATATGGGGAATGGTGATTAGAATGAACGATTCATAAATAGAAATCACAAATAAAAAAATTTCGATGGAATAATGAAAGAAAGAAAAATACGTCGAATTGCATCATATTAGTCCATTATATTTATTTTATATTGACAATTTCAAAAAACTATTCATACTATGATCATAGTATGATGGCAGTCGGGCAAGTATGCCCCCATCGTCTAGTGGTCCAGGACATCTCTCTTTCAAGGAGGCAGCGGGGATTCGACTTCCCCTGGGGGTAGGGTACTACGAAAGGAAGTTGATCATGGATTATCAACAAGCTTGGAATTGATTCTTCCCGGGTCGATGCCCGAGCGGTTAATGGGGACGGACTGTAAATTCGTTGGCAATATGTCTACGCTGGTTCAAATCCAGCTCGGCCCAATATATCGCGTATCCACCATAAAATGATATAACCTATTTGTCCTTCTACAGAAATACTTGACTTGATATGAAAGAATAAAAAAAAAAACTCTTTTTTTATTCATTGACAGATTGATAATCAATCAATTTTACAATAACGAAAAAATAAATATTAATCCATGCTTCTCACACTAAAGTCCATGTCTCCGCGCATATCAATCTATTACTTTATTACTCGCGTCTCTGTCTGGTAGAATATGACAATTCGAATCAAAAATCTACATAGAAAGGTTTGAAGGAAATTAAATCAACAACATATGTTGTACACTTTATTTCCCTGGGATTGTAGTTCAATTGGTCAGAGCACCGCCCTGTCAAGGCGGAAGCTGCGGGTTCGAGTCCCGTCAGTCCCGATGGATCCAAATCCAATAAAAAAAAAATACATCAATTAATCTCTTCCTTTCCTGTGAAAGAGAGAACAAATAACATAACTGAATTTTATTCCAAACGGGATCTCTCTTATTTTTTTTCCACATTTTTCAACAAAAAAATATGGGAATTTTGATTTCTTCAACGAGTACTAATTGATGGGAGAAAGACATATGTGCCATATGTGAATTACCACAATTATTGGTAGCATCATATTCAGGATTCGAAGGCGTACTGGGTCTAGTTGATTACGCCCGATTTTTCTAATGAAATAGAGTACTATACGTTTCCGGAAAGCACATACATAAAGGGAATTTGGACGATACAAAATAAAGTTTACATAGTAAACTTTGATCTAATTTTTCGTCTGAAAGCAAAATATATCCGTTCTGGCTCCGATTTTTTGTAACCTCAATTAGTAAATTCAATTACTAATTTGAATTTGAAATAATCTATCTTATTAAAATTTAACACTTAACTTTTGATATATACGTCCCACTACTAATTCAAGGAAAGAGGATATTAATACAAACAAGGATCCCATCTATCTCTCTTAGTGAGGTAATTAAGAATTTTTGAAAGTTTAAGTTTCGTTTTTATTTCTTTTTTTTAAGAAGATTTTATAAGTACAAAAAAAGGAAGGAGTTTAGTTCGAACCTACCTCCTTTTCCTTTTTTGAATTTCGCTGCTATTCTTTGCTTGAGTTTGTTTATAAACAATGTAAGGGTAAAGGTAGTCTGATGAGACTTCATCAGATGATTGCATTGAATAAGAGGGCAGTAGATTATAGAAAAGAAAGAATGCAAAAAATTATAAATAAAAAAAAGTAACGAAATTCTTGATTGCATCAGGAATCCCATTTTGTTTAAATTCGGTATGGATAAAAGATCTTCCTATGTTATACTATTCAATTCTCGACGATGAATCGATTTGATAGCTCCGATATTGTTATTCATGATATTTTAATACGATTCGATATCATCGAGATGCAACGCATCCCCTTGAATTTACAAGCGAAACATTTATCATCTCTATGGGATTAAATCCCGAGTTATTGCGAATAAAAAATGAAACGATGATATTATGGAAGTAAATATTCTCGCATTTATTGCTACTGCACTGTTCATTCTAGTTCCGACCGCCTTTTTACTTATAATATACGTAAAAACAATCAGTCAAAGTGATTAATTTGAATTAACCTTGACGTTTTAGTTCTTATCAATGATTGAAGATAAGAAAAATGAAAAGCATTAAAATTTCGCGTCTTAAATGAAATTGGCGGACTAGAATTATCAGTATTCTACGAGAGAAGTATTCGATAAGATCCGATAGTATGGTAGAAAGAAATATATGAATCCTTCTACCATACTATCTATTATTGTTATTGAAGTGTATAAATATAAAATTGTACTCTATAAAAATAGAGGTTGAATATCGATCAATTTGAATATAGATGAATATACAATATATATCTTTCTATTTATATATAGATATCATATCAATTACATATATGTAATATTAATCTAATATACATAGTGGCCCAATTCTATTTCTTTGCTTCATAATTCATGTTGATTAGAATGAATCTGAAATCAAATAATCGAAAGGCCACTAATTTTTTTTTAGCATTCGAAAGAAGTAATTGATTGAGCAGTTGACAGATGATCCAGGAGTTCGGTTCCATGGGAACTTTTTATCTTCGGATTTCGAAAAGAATTAGCAAACCCCATTTTTATTTAACGTTTGAAGCATGATATGAAATGAGTTCCCTAAAACAAGAAAAAATCCTATTTTGAAAATAACTAAAATACTAATAATAATAAATAAAAGAAGTGGTAAGCACGTAATATGTGGGTGGCTACCCCGAGGTACTATCTTATTATGAGGTAGTATATTATTATGCGTAGTATCTCATTGGACAACCACTATGTCTATGTTCTTTCGTGTTGAAAGTATGGATCCACTTAAAAACTTATAATCCGAACTCTTTTTTTTTTTACTTTTCAAAATAAAAGAAAAAAAGTTTTGCAGAACGATCTATAAAATAAACCAAAAACAATACAGTTTTATTTTTCAATTAGTAGTACTTCTAGAGTCCACTTCTTCCCCATACTACGAGGGAAAGAGAAAATGTAAAGACTACCATTAAAGCAGCCCAAGCGAGACTTACCATATCCATGTGAATTATGTCCCCTATCTCTATGAATATAAAAGAATTATTCCATTATTGCTCACTAATAATTATTATTCACTAATAATAGTGGAATCACTAGCGCATAGTCAAAAAGAGATTCGGGCACAACACCATTGATGAAACAATACAAAAAATCGAATTATCCCAAGTTATTATATGATTTCTAGTATAATCGAAAAAATTCAGTACAAATAAATAAAAGAGGCAGAAAAACTCTTGGAAGTATCAAAAGAATGTTAGTAACATGTAGGAATAATAAGACCTAGTCTTTCTTTTGTTGTCCTGCATTTCATTACATTAAGTAAAAAGTCTCAAAATAGAGAATCAAGATAGTATCTATCACATAACCCTACTATTATTCCTTTCTCATTTGATCTAATCTTTACTGTCCCCCCGATTGTTTCATAGAGACAATCGGAAGATGGGATGGCCTATTACATGCGTGGTTAGAGCTTATCGAAAAGAAATAAGTTCTTTTTTTAAGATTAAAATAAAAAAAAAAGCCAATTATTCATTCAATATAATATTGATTGAATGCTCGAGTACTCAGATACTTTCATGAGTCCGTATATCAAGTATCTTCCTCCTTTCCGTAAGGAAAAATGAAATTATATTCCCTAATTCAAGACCCAATGAGTAGACACTACATTAGTAGTCGAAGGGCTATCATCTCAAGATTTAACGATTATTTTTCATTACTCTACTAAATTCTGGAAACGAAACCTATACGCAAGGATTTATAACATTTTAG
>NW_026123808.1:5000-10000 GCF_025177605.1 Cucumis melo
ATAGTATGAATAGAACAAGAGAGAGGGGGAAATACTAAAGAAAAGGTTAGTCAAAGCTATATACAAGTTAAGTTATCACACCCTCGTTTTTTTATTTCATTAATAAAAATGGAATTTCGGTTATTGATTAAGGTGAAGTTCCGTAAAAACACCTGCCTTCTTTAAAATATCATGAACAGTTCCTGTAGGTTGAGCACCCTTTTCAAGGAAATATAGAATAGCAGGAACATTTAAATAGGTTTGATTCTTTATCGGATCATAAAAACCCACTTTACGAAGATCTCTTCCTTCTCTTCGGCATCGAACATCAATTGCAATGATTCGATAAACGGCTCATTGGGATAGATGTAAATTTTAAGTACCCCCCCCAGAACCGTATAAGAAGTTTTCTCCTCGTACGGCTCGAGGAAATTCAAAGTTATGTATAGAATTCTAATTAATGTCAAATAGATCTATAGATTATTAAATCAATTAGACTATGATTTAAAAATTTTTTTCTTATTCTTTTGTTTTTCTTTTGAAAAAAAAAACTCATTCTTATCCCCATAACTCAAGTTGGATAACTCTCACGCAAAGGAAAAAAACCCTTAAGCTTAAGCATTTCATTTATTGAGCGGTCTCTAACCTCTTTATTTTTGCCTGTCTCCGTTAGAATCTATTTCGATTCTTCATTCTGATCTAGTTTAGTTATTGAGACAATTGAAAAAGATTTTTACTTGTTCCGGGATCCTTTATCCTTTCCTTGAATCATTGGGTTTAGACATTACTTCGGTGATCTTTAATCGTTTCAAAATGGTAGCAACATACCATTTTTTTTGATTTCCTTTTTATCAAAGAATCATATAAATAATGGATTCTCGTGTGATACACTTTTAATCCAATTTGATGTTTGAATTTGAAACTTGTTCGAATTGGATCCTTTCGATTTGTATACCGAACCTATACTTACGAAGTAGTTTTAACTTATTGATTGACACTAACCCTAGATCTCTGCCCTTGATAAATGAATCAATACTTTCTACTCGAGCTCCATCATGTACTATTTACATCAAAAACCCTAAAAAAAAAAAAGAGCTCGAGTGCAACCGAACAAACTATGTCGAGTCAAGAGCATCTTCATTCCTATATAATATAAAATGGTGGGTGTAAGAATCCACAGTGGATCATGTCCTTCAAGTCGCACGTTGCTTTCTACCACATCGTTTTAAACGAAGTTTTACCATAACCTCTAATTTCTTGGAACTGGTATGTAATTGATTCATTTATGGAATCATGTATAGTCATTGGGTTAGTTGGTCCATAGTAATCTATACTCTTATGACATGGGTAGTTTTTGAAAAAGTCTTAGCAATACTTCAATTTATTGAAACCCATATTTTATTGTATATATTGTATCAATAACATTTTTTTGTATGAGTGCAATATTTATTTCTCTATATATAGATATTTTCTAGATAGAGAGAGATTTTTTGAAATTTCTATAAAATCAATTAAGAAATAATTAATTACGAATAATTAAGAATCTCCATTTTTCAATTTCTTCATAGAATGGATTCACGAGTTTAACACTTCTTCGAGTACCAAGGACTCATAAGAAATAATTAAAAAGATTTACTTGATTGAAAATTTACTACCTAAATATTATATTATAATATTATTTGAATAAATTTTTGTAAAGGATTTATTACATTTGATTATGATAAATAAATGTATATTCGGGATTAACCCATCAATTAGATAGATCTAAAATAAAAAAAAAAAAAAGAAATAAAACGATAAAAATAGATAATAACAATACATACATATCAGCATTTTCTGCCTAGTTTATTTAACTTAAGAGACTCAATAATCTTTCCTTAAAATAAAGTGAAAAAGATGTATGAATTGTTACTTGGATTTACAATTATTCATTACAGACAAACATACGAAAAAATGAGGTGAAAAGAAATACATAATATGTTACATATGTAACTTGATTCTTTGTTAATCAGATTCGGGCAGATATTCAAATTGATATCTTCCGTTATGGATTAACTCCTATCTACCCCCAATTAGATCGAGTAGATGCATCATAAATAAAAAAAGGATCCTACGGGGGACTGGACTAGTTTCGGAGGTGCTAGACTATCTTGTATAAGGCGAAAGTCAAACAGATCTAGAGTAAACGATTGTTCCTACCTATTTTTTTTTATTTGACTCTAAAATTTAGTACCCTAAACCCTAAATAGGTCTTAAGTTTCTTAAGACCATTAATTCAATTCCATTAGTGCCAAAAACACAAGACCTTCGTGTTTATAATTCAGAAATCCACAGAAAAAAAATACTCGGGTTTCACAAACCATTTAAGAGATAGAGAATAATAGAGGCTTTCGCATTTCTGAAATGCATCATTATAAGAAAATAATAAAGAACAATCACATTCGATCTATATTTAGACTCTTAAGCATAAGGTTGTTTAAAACGGCAATCTATAGTCTGATATCGAATATTTTTCCATATATCTTATAATATACTATTATTATATATAATAATAATACGCATACTCTGGGACGGAAGGATTCGAACCTCCGAATAGCGGGACCAAAACCCGTTGCCTTACCACTTGGCCACGCCCCATTTATATTCAACACTAATAAACACTAATATTGGTAGTGCTTAGTCGTCAATTCCAGTACAAATATTTATAGAATAAATTAGATTGTTGCTCAGATTTTGATACGTTTATAGATCCAATTAAACTCAATTTATTGATCATTACATATAATTCCATTAAGATATTGTATGAAAGTAGGATTTCTTCTATTCTCGTTTTATTTGAGAATTGAAGGATTTTTGATTGGCTGAGTTCAAATCAAAGAAAGGTTTTTTGACCTACTTTATGTTATTAATTTTTCCCTTATCCCTTATATCATAGCAATAATAGGGGATTAATAACTCAATCAAATCAAAAGAAATACAATTATCTTCAAGAACAAAGAAAAAAAAATTGTTATGCTTAATATCTTAAGTTTCATCGGTATCTGTCTTAATTCTTTCCTTTATTCAAGTAGTTTTTTCGTCGCCAAATTGCCCGAGGCCTACGCTTTTTTGAATCCAATAGTAGATGTTATGCCAGTAATACCTCTATTCTTTTTTCTATTAGCTTTTGTTTGGCAAGCTGCTGTAAGCTTTCGATAATATTTTTAATACTGTCCGAGACAAATTCATGATTTACTAGAAAAAAAAAAAAAAAGATTCTAACTAGTTATAAGATCAGATAAGTTGTACATACAGTCTGAAGCTTTAAGTTGAATCCAATATTGAAATTATTCTATAGCTATGATAAATCTGGATCACTCTCATTTTCTTATTCTTACTTTTTTCCTTTGAACGACCCTCTTCGAGTCCCCCACAATATAGAATTGTGGGTATGAAATCCAATTTTGAGTAATCAAGGACTCAACTCTTAAAATTTTTTCCTATTTATAGAAATAACTTCACTGCATTTCTTGGTGTCAAACCAGATTAAAATAGAGAATCTATTCTCTTAAAAAAAAAATGATCTTGGAGATTGTGTAATGCTTACTCTCAAACTATTTGTTTATACAGTAGTAATATTCTTTGTTTCTCTCTTCATTTTCGGATTCCTATCTAATGACCCGGGACGTAATCCGGGGCGTGAAGAATAACAAAATCAGATTTTTTTTCCTTGCTTGATTTTGAAATGTTCTTAACATTTTATCTATTCCACATCTTTCCTCAACTATAAAAAAATACCAAGTAATTGACAGAAACGGAAAGAGAGGGATTCGAACCCTCGGTACAAAAAAATCGTACAACGGATTAGCAATCCGACGCTTTAGTCCACTCAGCCATCTCTCCCCAAATTGAAAAAGGATAATTACTATGATACATTGTATAAAAAATAGAAAATAAAGGCTTGAAAAAAGCCCTTCTTTATCTCTCTTTATTATCTTTATCTACCCCTTTATAGATATATAATTTCATTATATTGATATAGATAATTATCTAGATATATCGATGGATATCTATCAAATCGATAAAAACTTTTTTTTATTAGGAATTCCATTTAGATAAATTAGATTTCATTAGATAAGGGCTCAAAAGAAGAGATATCTTCAATCCTAATATATAAATAATACCAATATATTAAAGATTCATAAAAATATTTATAAATAAAAAGAAAGTACCTTTTTTAGTTTATTTCATCCGAAAAGCCCTTTTCTTTTTATTTTTAGTTCCACGGCCTGGCCTGGTCAGTACCTAGCCGGGCTTTTTTTGTTCCAATAAATCGTAGATCAAATTATTTATTTGATTTGAAAATGTTTTTGAAAAAAAAAAAAATAGAAACAACAAGAATCCTAAGAAGATTTATTATTTCAATTCCTATGATACAGAAAAAGATGATATAGAATCAAGGTTCGATTTCTTATTATTATTTTTTAGTACTTTACTAGAATAAAAAACTTGTTAATTAGTTAATTAAAACGAGTCCTCTTTTCCTAATCTCATTAGTGGCCCTGATGAAAATACGTCAACGCTCAAATTTTCATGATTATTTTCTGATCCGATCTTTTTATTACTTATTAATACGACTTATTTTCGTCTTCGACAAAAGGTCCATTTATATACAATAATTGCATTGTAGCGGATATAGTTTAGTGGTAAAAGTGCGATTCGTTCTATTAATCCCTTAATAGTTAAGGGATCCTTCGGGTTGATTAATATTCCGATCAAAAACTTTATTTCTTAAAAGGATTTAATCCTTTACCTCTCGATGAAAGATTCGAGGAAAAATAAAAATTCTCGTGATTTGTATCCAAAAATATGTTCTAAATTGAAAAAATTGGATCATGAAATTACGAAACATAATTTTATTGAATTGGATCAATACTTCCAATTGAAGGAATAAGGGATCCATGGATAAAGGTGGAATTTTTTCTAATCGTAACTAAATCTTCAATTTTTTCTTTGTATAAGGGAGATTGAAGCAAAACAAA
>NW_026123808.1:15000-22500 GCF_025177605.1 Cucumis melo
CTCTATTCATTCAATATTGAATTCAAAATTACATTACAGCCGAAACAGAAGGACTTCCATTGTAAGCCCTATCTAAATTCACAGTAGTAGGGCGGATTAGATATATCTTTAGTTCCTATATAACTAGTTAATATCTAATATAACATATACATGTGTTTCTTACCTAACGTAAACCAATTATTCATATCTTGGATTCCATCGAATTTGAGAATCATTCTTCGAAATATCCACAAGGGTTGTCTTATAGCAATTCGATTCAATACATCTAGTTGACTCCACTCTCCTCTACTCTACCCTACCCAATCCTTTTTTCTCGTTTTTTGGAAACCCTTTCTTTTTAGAATTATCCCACATGGAGACAATCAATCTAAATGAACGAATTCATTAGTCCAAATCCTTGCATAGAAATATCAATATTTTATTAATCTAAGTTCATGTAATTTTTTTTTGTTCAATCGTTGAGAGGAAAAAGATCTTTTAGATCTCTTTCCTTTTTTTTTAATTCCCGAATATCGTAATCTTTCTAGTCTTACTCCCTAGATAGTATATACCTTCCTTATTTTTTGATTATTTGTATATTTATGTTCCCTAAGTAGATTATCTTGAGCCATGTATACATTGCCTTGGTCTAAGCTAAAAAAAAGAGTATTTAGAAAACTAATCAATGATGACCCTCCATGGATTCGCCTATATAAGCTGCAGCTAAAGTTGCAAAAATAAGAGCTTGAATACCACTTGTAAATAATCCAAGGAACATAACAGGTATAGGAACTACTAAAGGTACTAAAGAAACAAGAACAACAACTACTAATTCATCAGCTAATATATTTCCGAAAAGTCGAAAACTAAGTGATAAGGGTTTTGTGAAATCTTCTAAGATGTTAATGGGTAAAAGGATTGGAGTTGGTTGAATGTATTTACCGAAATAACTTAATCCTTTTTTGCTAAGACCCGCATAAAAATATGCTACTGATGTGAGTAAAGCTAAAGCAACAGTAGTATTTATATCATTTGTGGGTGCGGCTAACTCTCCGTGAGGTAACTGTATGATTTTCCAAGGTAAAAGAGCTCCTGACCAATTCGAAACAAAAATAAATAGAAACATAGTTCCAATAAAGGGAACCCATGGACCATATTCTTCGCCAATCTGAGTTTTGCTCACGTCTCGAATGAATTCAAGGACATATTCGAAGAAATTCTGACCGTCAGTAGGAATGGTTTGTGGATTACGAACAGCTATAATGGCTGAACCTAATAAGATAGCAATTACAACCCAAGAAGTAATAAGTACTTGGGCATGGACTTGGAAACCTCCTATTTGCCAATACAAGTGTTGGCCGACTTCCACACCAGATATATCGTATAACCCTTTTTGTGTGTTGATAGAACATAATAGAATATTCATATTGCCCTCTGAAAGAAATAGAACTGTAAAACAAATTATTTTGATTCGACTGTCTTTTTTTTTACTTGCCTTGAGTTGTCTATTTTTGATACCAATTTATTACATTACAATATCCCTAGTTTTTTTTATCTCTTTTGTGCGATTCGGGAATAGTAACCAATTCCCGAAATCTATGGAGTTCCCCCCAAAATTGATTTATCTTATTATTAATCAAGAATTTCGTATAGAGCTAGAACGACCCTCCGAAATTGCAAATACTAATTTGTTAAGAATTAATCGGATTGAAGCTATAGCATCATCATTCGCTGGAATCGAAATATCTGCGAGATCGGGGTCACAATTTGTATCAATTAAACAAATAGTTGGAATTCCCAACGTGATACATTCTTGAAGAGCCCGATATTCTTCTTGTTGATCAACGATTATTACAATATCGGGTAACCCCGTCATATATTTAATCCCGCCCAGATATGTTTGCAAGTGAGATAATTGTCTCTTCAACATAGCGGCATCCCTTTTCGGAAGACGGTTGAGTCCCCCCGTCTTTTGTTCCGTTCTCAAGTCCCTGAACTTATGAAGTCTCGTTTCTGTAGTAGACCAATTTGTTAACATCCCCCCGAGCCATTTTTTATTAACATAATGACACCGAGTCCTTGTTGCAGCCCGGGCTACTGAATCCGCTGCTTTATTTTTGGTACCAACAATTAAGAATTGTTTGCCCCTAGTTGCTGCATCAAAAACTAAATCACAAGCTTCTGATAAAAAACGAGCAGTTTGAGTAAGATTTATAATATGAATACCTTTACGTTTTGCAGAGATATAAGGTGCCATTCTAGGATTCCATTTCCTAGTACCATGACCAAAATGAACTCCTGCCTCCATCATCTCTCCCAAATGGATGTTCCAATATCTTCTTGTCATTTCTCCCCCCACTTCCTCGCTTTTTTTTCTTAAAAAAAGAGACGAGCTGAAATAGAAATAAATAATTGTTCCCATGGAACCTTATCCTCTACCTCGACCGGGGATTGACTGTTGATACACAATCCAAGCCATTAATTTTTTTCTATTCGTTATTATCTTATTACCAAATTAACGCGGCTAGTTAACAGGATGACTCCACTTTTATGAATCATTAAATCCTAGAAATGCTTGTTCTGATGTATCATGTAAATTCGTTGAAATGAAAAAATCAAATAATTCTTTGTGGTGGAACAAAATATCTCTCATTTCCCCCTCGAAAATTTTTTTTGGGGGGGGTTCTAAAGGAATATTGTTATGTTGCCTCGAACGGTGCGCTAATTCTCTGAATCCGGTACCAACTGGTATCATTCCTCCTAGAACAACGTTCTCTTTCAAACCTCTCAACCAATCGATACGACCTCGGAGGGCGGCTTTTGCTAAAACTCGAGCAGTTTCTTGAAAACTTGCTTCCGATATGAAACTTTGAGTATTTAGAGATGCTTTCGTTATTCCCAATAATACGGCTCGGTAACAGATCGCTTCTTCCAAAGCACGCCCTGTTCGTTCCGCTCGTAACAACCCAATGAGTTCTCCAGGTGAAAAAACATTAGACATTCCATCTTCTGAAACCAAGACTTTTGATGTTATTTGACGTACAATAATTTCGATATGTCTATTATGGATCTCCACCCCCTGGGATCGATAAACCTTTTGGATCTTATTAACCAAAGAGATACGACTTTGCACTATCGTTAGTTCAGAACCAATCAAAAATCCCCAAGGAATTCCAAGAATTCTTGTTATACGCTCGTTCCAACCCTCAATTCTCTTTTCTAGGCTCATCGATATTGAATCAATCGAACGCACTTCTAATACTTGTTCGACTTTTGGAAGACCCTGCGTTATATCACCAGATCGTGATTTTTCATATATAAATGTAACTAAAGTATCTCCTTCGTAAAGCATTTCGCCATAATGGCGATGAACAGTTGCTCCTGAAGTGGCCAAATAAGGCTTAGCTAATCTTATTACTACAGAATCAACTTCAACAATTATAATTTGACCCGATTTTAGGTGTGGTCTATTTTTGGCTATACATACATTTTCAAAAAAAAAATGTCCAAGACTAATTCTTGTTCTTGTAGGTGTTTCTTCACAATAATTATTGTGATAATTATGATGCAGAAAATGCCAATTCAAATTAAATGTATTGAAAACGATGTTACTGCATGGATCGGAATTGAAAATCCCCCCGTTTTCATCCATTAAATAATATTTAAGTACTTGAAAAGTCTGTTTTAAATTGTCAAGTTGCAAATATTTAGTTAGGGAGATCGGATTATGAGTTATTAAGTCATAAAATGAATAAAAATTCACAATTTGAGGGGCCGCCCCTAAAGGTCCTAACGAATTCCTAATTGAAATTAGAGGATCCTTTTTACTTGATTCTTTTATGACATTATAATCTTTTACATCGTTGAATAGATCCATTTGCAAACAATTCGATGCTGACAAAATTATCAAAGATTGGCGTTCCTTATTTCTATTGAACAACGTACGAATAGTTCCTTGATTTTGACTCGGAGATTGTGGAACCCTTGTCTTGGAATAAATAGAAAAAAATGGATTGATATTCGTGCGATCTGACTCATTATTAAAGATCAATCCTGAACCTGACGGATCTTTCCTTTTTCTCATATACGCAGTATCGGATTTCCCTAAGTCTATTCGTAGGAAATTTCGAACCAGACCATTTGTACTTACTTCAACAAAGGAAGCGCGCGCGTCTTCGATAGAAGAGCTTTTTTTGTCTCGGTCCCAATTCAACAATAAACAAGTCCGAACTAATTGAATGCTTGTGCCAGAAATTCCCCGAATTGGTTTTCCATTTCCATAAAGTATATAATTGACAACTCTAAGCTCCAGATTATCCCTTTCTTGCAATAGATCCTGTGGGAAAAGTTTTACTAAATTGATACCGTCGGCTAGTTCATATATGATTACAGGTCGAACAAAAACAAAATACTTTTTCTTGGTAGGTGTGATCCACTGGACATAAATCCAATTTTTCGATTTTTTTGATTTCTTAGAATTTTTTTTTACTCTTTCTGGTGGTATCAAGATGCCATTGTGTCGGGATATCTTATCCATCTCTCCAGGAAAATGTATATCTCCAGAAAATATTTTGAGTTCAATCCTTTTTTTTTTTTTCTCCACTCGGACCAATCCACCTACTCGGCTTCTTATACTTAAAGTTAGTCGTGTAGCTACTCCAATGATACTATTGTTCCGTACCATTATGGAAGAAGATTCTGGTAAAATATGCACTTCCTCGGGAATGAAAAAAAATCGATCCACTTTCATTTGCATTTGGTATTTTGGCTTAAAGTCTTTGACTCCTCGATACTCAATCAAATCCTCTTTTTTGAGGATTGAATGCACCCCTATAGTCCCATATTTAGTAATTCCTGAACTATTTCTTCTGTATTGAGGATCATCGAAAAAAGCAAGAATACTATTTCTACGAAAAAGACCATTTATGGGTATTTCAATCGAAATACCGGAAGGGGGTCGTAGTTCTTTTTCTCGTTCTTGAAGTGATTCAAATTGAATGATGAATCCATTTCTTCGCCTCTTTGCCAATAAATCAGAATTACCGTGGAAAATAGCAGGATATGTGAGATTAGATTGACCCGTACATAGGATTGGATTAAGTTCTGAATAATCAGGAATTCCGCTTTCGTTTTTACCAGAGAGATCCGGACCATAAAATTTTTGTCCCACTTTATCATTATTTACTGAAAGGCTAGAAATATATCTTCTTTCGACACAAAGAGAATGAACGTTAATTTGATCTTGATCCTTGTAGAGTGAAAAAGGGACTACACTGCATCCGCACGAACCTCCTGATAATATCCATAAATGACTTGTTTTTGGTAAGAGATGGACATTACTATATGTAAATTCGGGTGCATGGTACACGTCGGTACTCCAATGCATTTCTCCCTCTGAGTCAGAATAAATATGTTTTCGAACTCTCTCTTTTAAATTAAGAGTGTATGTTCCCGCGCGAATCTCAGCAATCACTTGTTCTGATTCTACATATTGATCATTTTGAACTAAAAGTAAACTTTTTGGTGGAATAGTGACGTTATGTATAATATCCTCACTCTCAATAGTTACATACAAGTCTATATAACATAAAAAAGCAGGATGCCCATGGCGTGTACGTGTGGGATGAACCAAATTCTCATTGAATTTGATTTTGCCATTAGAAGAAGCTCGTATATGTTCTGCAGTCCCCCCTGTGAATACTCCGCCGGTATGAAAAGTTCTTAATGTTAGTTGAGTACCCGGTTCTCCAATAGATTGACCCGCAATAATACCTACGGCTTCTCCCAATTCTACCAGGTCCCCGTGAGTAGGACTTCGTCCATAACATAATCGGCAGATCCAAGATGTACTCCTACAAGTAAAGGGAGTCCGAATAGATATTGGTTGGGTTTGAAAGGTTATGAATCGATTAATAAGTCCAATACCAATATCTTGATTTCGAACACCAATGCATCGCGGGCCCATATATATATCGTCCGCTAATACACGACCAATTAATGTTTGGATAAAAATTCTTTCCGGAATCATCCTATTTCCAGGACTCACTAAAATCCCTCGGATGGTTCCACAATCGGTTCTACGTACAACAATGTGTTGAACTACTTCAACAAGTCTACGTGTAAGATATCCAGCATCCGATGTTCGTACAGCAGTATCCACAACTCCTTTCCGCGCTCCGTAGCAAGAAATTATATATTCCGTTAAGGACAGCCCCTCACGTAAATTGCTTTGAATGGGTAAATCAATCATTTGTCCTTGTGGATCTGACATTAATCCTCTCATACCTACTAATTGGTGTACTTGAGATGCATTTCCTCGAGCTCCCGAAAAAGACATTATATGGACTGGATTAAAAGGGTCAGTCATCCTAAAATTAGGATTCATTTCTTGTCGCAAATATTCACTTGTAGCATACCATATCTCAATGGACTGGCGTAATTTTTCTACTGCGTGTACGTTTCCATAATGATGGTGTTTTTCCAAAATCAAACTTTGTTGTTCAGCATCTTGGACTAGCCATCCCTTAGAAGGGATTGTTAAAAGATCATCAATTCCTAATGAAATGGATGTAGCAGTGGCCTGCTGGAACCCCAGAGTCTTTAGTTGATCCAGGATGTGTGATGTATATGCCATTCCGAAGTGATCTATTAATCTGCTAATAAGTCGTTTAATGGCAGTTCCATCTATCACTTTATTGTGAAAGACCAGATCGGCCCGTTCCGCCATAAGTCATATTACGCTGAGTGGGGTTCGACAATAGGTTTGAGTTAATGATTAGAAAACTTCCTTTTCTCGATCTTGATTCGCGTAGAAATTCAGGACCTATGGTCCTAGTTGAACCGGAGAGAACAAAATTCATACCGGTGTCATATAATTACTTAGCTGAGTGAGATACCAGAGGATTAGGTACCATATGAGCAGGCCCGGCAAAATCCTTGTATAGCCTCTTCGATTTCTCGATAAAGAGAAATATGACCAACAGTGGTTCGAATGTATATACAAAGAATTTCTTTTTTTATACTTTTTACTATTAGATAGTACCCATAAATCTCATGATGGGTACCCAAAGATTCATAGTGAACTTCGATAGGGGCTTCTCTTGAAGCAATAACGCGTTGATCTAGTCGCCATCGGAGCCACAAAGGACTATCTAAATTGATCCTTTTCTGGCGATAAGCTCCAATTGCATCATAGGAATTACAAAAAAAGGGTTCTTTCGTATATTTATAGTTATTATTGTAAATTTTTGCATTTTTATGATTTTTGCGATTAGATGGATTATACCGATTTGCACAAATACCTCGGCGATTCCCGCTCGTTAATACATAGAGTCCAATAAGCATATCTTGAGTTGGTACAGAAATGGGATCCCCAATAGCTGAAGACAGGAGATTCATATGAGAAAACATAAGTAAACGCGCCTCTGCTTGAGCCTCCAAAGATAAAGGTACATGAACAGCCATTTGATCCCCATCAAAGTCTGCATTGAATCCCTTACAAACTAATGGATGTAAACAAAT
>NW_026123808.1:27500-32500 GCF_025177605.1 Cucumis melo
GGTGCCGGTATAGACCGAAATTCCGTTATGGTCCAATTCTGACCGGTAATAGATACCGGGGCTTTGCAATATTTGACTGATGACAATTCTGTATAGTCCATTTACTATAGAAGTTCCCAGGGAATTCATTAGAGGAATGTTTCCAATCAAAATTGTTTGTTCTTGCATATCCCTACGGGTTTTCCAAATTAATCCTGCGGATACGTATAATTCAGAAGAATATGTGAGTGATTCATATACAGCATCTCTTTCTTTTATCAATGGTTCTACCAATTTATATGTTTCCACAAATAATTGAAATTCAATTTCTTGATCTGTATCTTCAATTTTTGGAAACTTAGAAAGTTCTTCTGTTAAGCCATGATCAATGAACCTACAAAACCCTTCAAATTGTATCTGATTAAACGCAGGTATTGTAGACATTCTCTCATTTCCACCCCCAAGCATTTTATTTATTTCCCATTTATAAAAAAAATCCCATTATTTGCTTAAAATGGATCGATCTAGCAATGATGGAATTTATATTATGTTTACTGAATCACATGAAATTTTTACCTAACTTCATAGGTGTAATAGATGTAATGCATGAAATACATATGAACGTAGGAATAAAGAGACTTTGATACTCAAATTAAATTGGAATTTGCAACAACTACAAATGAATTGGTAAATTCTATTTAGAATTATGGAGTTTTGTATAAAATATCTATATCAAAACAAAAGTGAGTCAATTTCTACCATTATTATGATATTCCAATCGGATTGGGTACTATAAATAGATTCGGGATTTGATCTGAAGAAACAATATAGAATTTTTTTTATTTAACAACATGGAACTTTTTCGTAGATTTCACTGTTAAAAAAAATTCGCATAGAAGAGAGATATTTTACCTATACCTATATTTTTTTTAGTAGAATTCGTAGAATGCGATTGAAGTATGTATAAGGACTTGTATTTATTAATAAACATGTGCAGATATATATATATAGTTAGTTATATATATCGCCTCCTTTATTACAGTTCTATGGGGAACATCACATGTCGTACTCTATCAAAAATTTATATTTTCTATTTAATGATAATGAAAAAAAAATTCTAAAAACAGAATTCCGAACATTTCCTATAAACATCTTATATATATATAAGATATTAGATTTAGATAATAGTAATCGTTTATGTTCTGGGGTTTACATATACTCATAATCGCTATTAAAATTGTCATTAATAAGGATTTTTTTTATGGTTATGGAAACGAATCAATACGGATGGATTAGTAATGATTAGTTATCTATCAATTTTTATTTATTTAGGTAAGGTATCCATTTTTGGATTGTTTTCTTATATCATTAGGGAAACCGAATTTGCAATTTCAATCCAAGAATCATTTATGAATTCACAGTCAATAGTTAAAGTTAACGGTTCCCATTTGTCCTGATTTTTTGCTTTTGTGAATGAAAATCCACATTTTTTTTTCAATAGAAAAAGCAAAGTTTTGCGGTTTTTCGTTTTAGATATTGTGTGTTGTAAGATACTATCTATCTAAGAGATAGAGCCAATCCAATATTTTGTATCGTTTTGGCGGCATGGCCGAGCGGTAAGGCGGGGGGACTGCAAATCCCTTTTTCCCCAGTTCAAATCCGGGTGTCGCCTCAGCAACAAACAAAAGAATCAAAATACCCTCTTCTGTTTTGCTGATATAACTTTATCATTTTTTTTAGAAGAAAAGCATCTTTAGATTTGCTTGATTCTAAGCATCGTTGGGGTTCTCTAAAATGTTATAAATCCTTGCGTATAGGTTTCGTTTCCAGAATTTAGTAGAGTAATGAAAAATAATCGTTAAATCTTGAGATGATAGCCCTTCGACTACTAATGTAGTGTCTACTCATTGGGTCTTGAATTAGGGAATATAATTTCATTTTTCCTTACGGAAAGGAGGAAGATACTTGATATACGGACTCATGAAAGTATCTGAGTACTCGAGCATTCAATCAATATATTATATTGAATGAATAATTGGCTTTTTTTTTTATTTTAATCTTAAAAAAAGAACTTATTTCTTTTCGATAAGCTCTAACCACGCATGTAATAGGCCATCCCATCTTCCGATTGTCTCTATGAAACAATCGGGGGGACAGTAAAGATTAGATCAAATGAGAAAGGAATAATAGTAGGGTTATGTGATAGATACTATCTTGATTCTCTATTTTGAGACTTTTTACTTAATGTAATGAAATGCAGGACAACAAAAGAAAGACTAGGTCTTATTATTCCTACATGTTACTAACATTCTTTTGATACTTCCAAGAGTTTTTCTGCCTCTTTTATTTATTTGTACTGAATTTTTTCGATTATACTAGAAATCATATAATAACTTGGGATAATTCGATTTTTTGTATTGTTTCATCAATGGTGTTGTGCCCGAATCTCTTTTTGACTATGCGCTAGTGATTCCACTATTATTAGTGAATAATAATTATTAGTGAGCAATAATGGAATAATTCTTTTATATTCATAGAGATAGGGGACATAATTCACATGGATATGGTAAGTCTCGCTTGGGCTGCTTTAATGGTAGTCTTTACATTTTCTCTTTCCCTCGTAGTATGGGGAAGAAGTGGACTCTAGAAGTACTACTAATTGAAAAATAAAACTGTATTGTTTTTGGTTTATTTTATAGATCGTTCTGCAAAACTTTTTTTCTTTTATTTTGAAAAGTAAAAAAAAAAAGAGTTCGGATTATAAGTTTTTAAGTGGATCCATACTTTCAACACGAAAGAACATAGACATAGTGGTTGTCCAATGAGATACTACGCATAATAATATACTACCTCATAATAAGATAGTACCTCGGGGTAGCCACCCACATATTACGTGCTTACCACTTCTTTTATTTATTATTATTAGTATTTTAGTTATTTTCAAAATAGGATTTTTTCTTGTTTTAGGGAACTCATTTCATATCATGCTTCAAACGTTAAATAAAAATGGGGTTTGCTAATTCTTTTCGAAATCCGAAGATAAAAAGTTCCCATGGAACCGAACTCCTGGATCATCTGTCAACTGCTCAATCAATTACTTCTTTCGAATGCTAAAAAAAAATTAGTGGCCTTTCGATTATTTGATTTCAGATTCATTCTAATCAACATGAATTATGAAGCAAAGAAATAGAATTGGGCCACTATGTATATTAGATTAATATTACATATATGTAATTGATATGATATCTATATATAAATAGAAAGATATATATTGTATATTCATCTATATTCAAATTGATCGATATTCAACCTCTATTTTTATAGAGTACAATTTTATATTTATACACTTCAATAACAATAATAGATAGTATGGTAGAAGGATTCATATATTTCTTTCTACCATACTATCGGATCTTATCGAATACTTCTCTCGTAGAATACTGATAATTCTAGTCCGCCAATTTCATTTAAGACGCGAAATTTTAATGCTTTTCATTTTTCTTATCTTCAATCATTGATAAGAACTAAAACGTCAAGGTTAATTCAAATTAATCACTTTGACTGATTGTTTTTACGTATATTATAAGTAAAAAGGCGGTCGGAACTAGAATGAACAGTGCAGTAGCAATAAATGCGAGAATATTTACTTCCATAATATCATCGTTTCATTTTTTATTCGCAATAACTCGGGATTTAATCCCATAGAGATGATAAATGTTTCGCTTGTAAATTCAAGGGGATGCGTTGCATCTCGATGATATCGAATCGTATTAAAATATCATGAATAACAATATCGGAGCTATCAAATCGATTCATCGTCGAGAATTGAATAGTATAACATAGGAAGATCTTTTATCCATACCGAATTTAAACAAAATGGGATTCCTGATGCAATCAAGAATTTCGTTACTTTTTTTTATTTATAATTTTTTGCATTCTTTCTTTTCTATAATCTACTGCCCTCTTATTCAATGCAATCATCTGATGAAGTCTCATCAGACTACCTTTACCCTTACATTGTTTATAAACAAACTCAAGCAAAGAATAGCAGCGAAATTCAAAAAAGGAAAAGGAGGTAGGTTCGAACTAAACTCCTTCCTTTTTTTGTACTTATAAAATCTTCTTAAAAAAAAGAAATAAAAACGAAACTTAAACTTTCAAAAATTCTTAATTACCTCACTAAGAGAGATAGATGGGATCCTTGTTTGTATTAATATCCTCTTTCCTTGAATTAGTAGTGGGACGTATATATCAAAAGTTAAGTGTTAAATTTTAATAAGATAGATTATTTCAAATTCAAATTAGTAATTGAATTTACTAATTGAGGTTACAAAAAATCGGAGCCAGAACGGATATATTTTGCTTTCAGACGAAAAATTAGATCAAAGTTTACTATGTAAACTTTATTTTGTATCGTCCAAATTCCCTTTATGTATGTGCTTTCCGGAAACGTATAGTACTCTATTTCATTAGAAAAATCGGGCGTAATCAACTAGACCCAGTACGCCTTCGAATCCTGAATATGATGCTACCAATAATTGTGGTAATTCACATATGGCACATATGTCTTTCTCCCATCAATTAGTACTCGTTGAAGAAATCAAAATTCCCATATTTTTTTGTTGAAAAATGTGGAAAAAAAATAAGAGAGATCCCGTTTGGAATAAAATTCAGTTATGTTATTTGTTCTCTCTTTCACAGGAAAGGAAGAGATTAATTGATGTATTTTTTTTTTTATTGGATTTGGATCCATCGGGACTGACGGGACTCGAACCCGCAGCTTCCGCCTTGACAGGGCGGTGCTCTGACCAATTGAACTACAATCCCAGGGAAATAAAGTGTACAACATATGTTGTTGATTTAATTTCCTTCAAACCTTTCTATGTAGATTTTTGATTCGAATTGTCATATTCTACCAGACAGAGACGCGAGTAATAAAGTAATAGATTGATATGCGCGGAGACATGGACTTTAGTGTGAGAAGCATGGATTAATATTTATTTTTTCGTTATTGTAAAATT
>NW_026123808.1:37500-39928 GCF_025177605.1 Cucumis melo
GTTGGACAGATCGGGTTATATTTTAAAAGTCCTCCTTTTTCCTTTCTTCATTTCTATCTAATCTTTTTTTCTGTTTTGGCTCGGCTATCACACCTAGCCGAGCCATTCCCTTTTATGATACTGAGCCGGGCAAAACCAATAAAATAAAGAAACAAATTGATTCGCCGAACAAAAGGAGAGAGAGGGATTCGAACCCTCGATAGTTCTTTGTTTCGAACTATACCGGTTTTCAAGACCGGAGCTATCAACCACTCGGCCATCTCTCCGAAAGATAATTTCTATTTTATTTATATTCCATCCCATCGAATAGAAGATTGACATATAAGTTGCTACCATTACTGTCTATACTATAGACAAATATAAGGCGTGAATCTATAAGTCCTATCTCTATACATATAGATATATATGATCCAGTATACCCCTTTTTGTGAAGTAAAAAAAGACTACCCCGCAATCCCATGCATGCTAAAGTATTAAAAAAGTAAGAAGTAATATAGAATCAATGGATTTATGGTAAAATCCCTCCCTGATACATTTTATCAAAATTTTGGCTGGCTGGTAAAGGGATCAAATGGTATATTTTGTTGGTAGATTGGAGGATTAGAAACATGACTATTGCTTTCCAATTGGCTGTTTTTGCATTAATTGTTACTTCATCAATCTTACTGATTAGTGTGCCCGTTGTATTTGCTTCTCCTGAAGGTTGGTCGGGTAACAAAAATGTTGTATTTTCCGGTACATCATTATGGATTGGATTAGTCTTTCTGGTGGGTATCCTTAATTCTCTTATCTCTTGAACCTCTTCGTTCTCGATACAAAAATGAAACGACCCTCCCCTAATTCTTTCGAATTGTGAGAGACATTAAAATACAATATAAGTCCTAAAAATGAAAAATGCAAATAAAGAAAAAAATTTAGAGGGAGGGGGTCTCTTTCTTGTATTGTCAAAATTGAATATATCTCACATAATTCATATAAAAATAATATATTTGAAAGTATATAATAATACTTAGATATTGATAATAGAGAAACTATATATTATATATAATTATATAGACAAAAATATATAATTATCTTTATTTAGTTATAAAGATGAATTCCAAATATTAGAAAAATAAATAGTATAGTATAAAATATATTATATAATAACTATATAATTGGTTAAATCTATATATATATTATATAAAAATAGCCTAATTATACTCTAACCTAGTATTAATAGCCTAGTATAAGAGGATAGCTCTGCACTGATCTATACTATAGATTGCAGATAAAAAAAAATGCGGATATAGTTGAATGGTAAAATTTCTCCTTGCCAAGGAGAAGATGCGGGTTCGATTCCCGCTATCCGCCCAGGATGAGGATAATGGGTTAATGTTTTTCATTTAATAGGATAAATTTTTAAGTATAGTCGACCGTGATAGTATAGTGGTTCTATCCTCCCCCCTTCTTTTCCTCCCATCTGGAAAGAAAAAAAGCGAATATTATATAGTAATTAATTAATAGTTACCAAGATCAAACCTCAATTTTTTTAGACAAAAAAATTTTGCGGAGACAGGATTTGAACCCGTGACTTCAAGGTTATGAGCCTTGCGAGCTACCAAGCTGCTCTACCCCGCGATAAAGAGAAGAACTGTGAACTAATAGACAAACAAAGATTGAATGCACCCCTATACCATATCTGTACAAATAGAATAGTCCATTTATACAGAATGGTAAAGGGGGTCCCTCTATAATCATAGAAATTAATAGAAAGAGATATTTGAATCCTTACCAACTTGATCTTGTTGCCCCAGGCAACAAGCATGCATGAACCATTTCACGAAGTATGTGTCCAGAGAGCCCAAAGTCTCGATAGTTAGCTCTCGGTCTTCCGGTTAAAAAACAACGTCGATGAAGACGTGTGGGTGCACTATTACGCGGTGGGGATTGTAACTTTCCATGAATTTCCCATTTCTCACTCAACGATGGAACTTTGCTTATTTCTTGTTTTAAGGATCGACGAATCAAATGATATTTTTGTTCCAATTTTTGCCTCTTCTTCTCCCTCTGAATTAAACTTTTCCTTGCCATAATGATTCAATTCCTAGTAGTATCAATGATACAAGTCGGATCCTAGATGTAGAAATATAAGAAGGAAGATCTCCTTCTCCATCGAAAGAAATGATATTTTCGCGGATACAACACATACAAAAATTAACCAAATTTGCCTGATGTAGAGGCAATCAAGAAAGCCGCATAAGTAAATATATAACCTACAGAAAAGTGGGCTAATCCAACTAATCTTGCTTGCACAATGGAAAGAGCCACTGGTTTATCTCTCCATCGAATCAAATTAGCCAAAGGTGTGCGTTCGTGAGCCCATGCTAAAGTTTCAATCAATTCTTGCCAATATCCGCGCCAGGAAATTAAGAACATAAAGCCAGTA